>NW_024058569.1:0-51970 GCF_016432855.1 Salvelinus namaycush
GATGGAGTGTGTCTGTGTAGGGCTGTGTGTTACAGTCGCCTTGAACACTGTAGTGGATGGAGTGTGTCTGTGTAGGGCTGTGTTTACAGTCGCCTTGAAACACTGTAGTGGATGGAGTGTGTCTGTGTAGGGCTGTGTGTTACAGTCGCCTTGAAACACTGTATGGATGAGTGTGTCTGTGTAGGGCTGTGTGTTACAGTCGCCTTGAAACACTGTAGTGGATGGAGTGTGTCTGTGTAGGGCGTGTGTTACAGTCGCCTTGAAACACTGTAGTGGATGGAGTGTGTCTGTGTAGGGCTGTGTTTACAGTCGCCTTGAAACACTGTAGTGGATGGAGTGTGTCTGTGTAGGGCTGTGTGTTACAGTCGCCTTGAAACACTGTAGTGGATGGAGTGTGTCTGTGTAGGGCTGTGTGTTACAGTCGCCTTGAAACACTGTATGGATGGAGTGTGTCTGTGTAGGGCTGTGTGTTACAGTCGCCTTGAAACACTGCAGTGGATGGAGTGTGTCTGTGTAGGGCTGTGTGTTACAGTCGCCTTGAAACACTGTAGTGGATGGAGTGTGTCTGGTAGGGCTGTGTGTTACAGTCGCCTTGAAACACTGTAGTGGATGGATGTGTCTGAGTAGGGCTGTGTGTTACAGTCGCCTTGAAACACTGTAGTGGATGGAGTGTGTCTGTGTAGGGCTGTGTGTTACAGTCGCCTTGAAACACTGCAGTGGATGGAGTGTCTTGTTGTAGGCTGTGTGTTTACAGTCGCCTTGAAACACTGTAATGGATGGAGTGTGTCTGTGTAGGGCTGTGTGTTACAGTCGCCTTGAAACACTGCAGTGGATGGAGTGGTCTGTGTAGGCTGTGTGATTACAGTCGCCTTGAAACACTGTAGTGGATGGAGTGTCTCTGTGTAGGGCTGTGTGTTACAGTCGCCTTGAACACTGCAGTGGATGGAGTGTGTCTGTGTAGGGCTGTGTGTTACAGTCGCCTTGAAACACTGTAGTGGATGGAGTGTGTCTGTGTAGGGCTGTGTGTTACAGTCGCCTTGAAACACTGCAGTGGATGGAGTGTCTCTGTGTAGGGCTGTGTGTTACAGTCGCCTTGAAACACTGCAGTGGATGGAAGAGTGTGTCTGTGTAGGGCTGTGTGTTACAGTCGCCTTGAAACACTGTAGTGGATGGAGTGTCTCTGTGTAGGGCTGTGTGTTACAGTCGCCTTGAAACACTGCAGTGGATGGAGTGTCTCTGTGTAGGGCTGTGTGTTACAGTCGCCTTGAAACACTGCAGTGGATGGAGTGTGTCTGTGTAGGGCTGTGTGTTACAGTCGCCTTGAAACACTGTAGTGGATGGAGTGTGTCTGAGTAGGGCTGTGTGTTACAGTCGCCTTGAAACACTGTAGTGGATGGAGTGTGTCTGTGTAGGGCTGTGTGTTACAGTCGCCTTGAAACACTGTAGTGGATGGAGTGTCTCTGTGTAGGGCTGTGTGTTACAGTCGCCTTGAAACACTGCAGTGGATGGAGTGTCTCTGTGTAGGGCTGTGTGTTACAGTCGCCTTGAAACACTGTAGTGGATGGAGTGTGTCTGTGTAGGGCTGTGTGTTACAGTAGCCTTGAAACACTGCAGTGGATGGAGGGTGTCTGTGTAGGGCTGTGTGTTACAGTCGCCTTGAAACACTGCAGTGGATGGAGTGTCTCAGTGTAGGGCTGTGTGTTACAGTAGCCTTGAAACACTGCAGTGGATGCAGTGTCTCAGTGTAGGGCTGTGTGTTACAGTAGCCTTGAAACACTGCAGTGGATGGAGTGTGTCTGTGTAGGGCTGTGTGTTACAGTCGCCTTGAAACACTGCAGTGGATGGAGTGTGTCTGTGTAGGGCTGTGTGTTACAGTATCCTTGAAACACTGCAGTGGATGGAGTGTGTCTGTGTAGGGCTGTGTGTTACAGTCGCCTTGAAACACTGCAGTGGATGGAGTGTGTCTGTGTAGGGCTGTGTGTTACAGTCGCCTTGAAACACTGCAGTGGATGGAGTGTGTCTGTGTAGGGCTGTGTGTTACAGTCGCCTTGAAACACTGTAGTGGATGGAGTGTGTCTGTGTAGGGCTGTGTGTTACAGTATCCTTGAAACACTGTAGTGGATGGAAGAGTGTGTCTGTGTAGGGCTGTGTGTTACAGTATCCTTGAAACACTGTAGTGGATGGAGTGTGTCTGAGTAGGGCTGTGTGTTACAGTCGCCTTGAAACACTGTAGTGGATGGAGTGTGTCTGTGTAGGGCTGTGTGTTACAGTCGCCTTGAAACACTGCAGTGGATGGAGTGTGTCTGTGTATGGCTGTGTGTTACAGTCGCCTTGAAACACTGCAGTGGATGGAGTGTGTCTGTGTAGGGCTGTGTGTTACAGTCGCCTTGAAACACTGCAGTGGATGGAGTGTGTCTGTGTAGGGCTGTGTGTTACAGTCGCCTTGAAACACTGTAGTGGATGGAGTGTGTCTGTGTAGGGCTGTGTGTTACAGTCACCTTGAAACACTGCAGTGGATGGAGTGTGTCTGTGTAGGGCTGTGTGTTACAGTCGCCTTGAAACACTGCAGTGGATGGAGTGTGTCTGTGTAGGGCTGTGTGTTACAGTCGCCTTGAAACACTGTAGTGGATGGAGTGTGTCTGTGTAGGGCTGTGTGTTACAGTAGCCTTGAAACACTGCAGTGGATGGAGTGTGTCTGTGTAGGGCTGTGTGTTACAGTCGCCTTGAAACACTGTAGTGGATGGAGTGTGTCTGTGTAGGGCTGTGTGTTACAGTCGCCTTGAAACACTGCAGTGGATGGAAGAGTGTGTCTGTGTAGGGCTGTGTGTTACAGTCGCCTTGAAACACTGTAGTGGATGGAGTGTGTCTGTGTAGGGCTGTGTGTTACAGTCGCCTTGAAACACTGTAGTGGATGGAGTGTGTCTGTGTAGGGCTGTGTGTTACAGTCGCCTTGAAACACTGCAGTGGATGGAGTGTCTCTGTGTAGGGCTGTGTGTTACAGTCACCTTGAAACACTGTAGTGGATGGAGTGTGTCTGTGTAGGGCTGTGTGTTACAGTCGCCTTGAAACACTGCAGTGGATGGAGTGTCTCTGTGTAGGGCTGTGTATTACAGTCGCCTTGAAACACTGTAGTGGATGGAGTGTCTCTGTGTAGGGCTGTGTGTTACAGTCGCCTTGAAACACTGCAGTGGATGGAGTGTGTCTGTGTAGGGCTGTGTGTTACAGTCGCCTTGAAACACTGCAGTGGATGGAGTGTGTCTGTGTAGGGCTGTGTGTTACAGTATCCTTGAAACACTGTAGTGGATGGAGTGTGTCTGTGTAGGGCTGTGTGTTACAGTCTCCTTGAAACACTGCAGTGGATGGAGTGTGTCTGTGTAGGGCTGTGTGTTACAGTCGCCTTGAAACACTGCAGTGGATGGAAGAGTGTGTCTGTGTAGGGCTGTGTGTTACAGTCGCCTTGAAACACTGCAGTGGATGGAGTGTGTCTGTGTAGGGCTGTGTGTTACAGTCGCCTTGAAACACTGTAGTGGATGGAGTGTGTCTGAGTAGGGCTGTGTGTTACAGTCGCCTTGAAACACTGTAGTGGATGGAGTGTGTCTGTGTAGGGCTGTGTGTTACAGTCGCCTTGAAACACTGTAGTGGATGGAGTGTGTCTGAGTAGGGCTGTGTGTTACAGTCGCCTTGAAACACTGTAGTGGATGGAGTGTGTCTGAGTAGGGCTGTGTGTTACAGTCGCCTTGAAACACTGTAGTGGATGGAGTGTCTCTGTGTAGGGCTGTGTGTTACAGTCACCTTGAAACACTGTAGTGGATGGAGTGTGTCTGTGTAGGGCTGTGTGTTACAGTCGCCTTGAAACACTGTAGTGGATGGAGTGTGTCTGTGTAGGGCTGTGTGTTACAGTCACCTTGAAACACTGTAGTGGATGGAGTGTGTCTGTGTAGGGCTGTGTGTTACAGTCGCCTTGAAACACTGCAGTGGATGGAGTGTCTCTGTGTAGGGCTGTGTGTTACAGTCGCCTTGAAACACTGTAGTGGATGGAGTGTGTCTGTGTAGGGCTGTGTGTTACAGTCGCCTTGAAACACTGCAGTGGATGGAGTGTCTCTGTGTAGGGCTGTGTGTTACAGTCGCCTTGAAACACTGTAGTGGATGGAGTGTCTCTGTGTAGGGCTGTGTGTTACAGTCGCCTTGAAACACTGCAGTTGATGGAGTGTGTCTGTGTAGGGCTGTGTGTTACAGTCGCCTTGAAACACTGCAGTGGATGGAGGGTGTCTGTGTAGGGCTGTGTGTAACAGTCGCCTTGAAACACTGTAGTGGATGTTGAAACACTGTAGTGGATGGAGTGTGTCTGTGTAGGGCTGTGTGTTACAGTCGCCTTGAAACACTGTAGTGGATGGAGTGTGTCTGTGTAGGGCTGTGTGTTACAGTCGCCTTGAAACACTGCAGTGGATGGAGTGTCTCTGTGTAGGGCTGTGTGTTACAGTCGCCTTGAAACACTGCAGTGGATGGAGTGTGTCTGTGTAGGGCTGTGTGTTACAGTAGCCTTGAAACACTGTAGTGGATGGAGTGTCTCTGTGTAGGGCTGTGTGTTACAGTCGCCTTGAAACACTGCAGTGGATGGAGTGTGTCTGTGTAGGGCTGTGTGTTACAGTCGCCTTGAAACACTGTAGTGGATGGAGTGTGTCTGAGTAGGGCTGTGTGTTACAGTCGCCTTGAAACACTGTAGTGGATGGAGTGTGTCTGTGTAGGGCTGTGTGTTACAGTCGCCTTGAAACACTGTAGTGGATGGAGTGTCTCTGTGTAGGGCTGTGTGTTACAGTCACCTTGAAACACTGTAGTGGATGGAGTGTGTCTGTGTAGGGCTGTGTGTTACAGTCGCCTTGAAACACTGTAGTGGATGGAGTGTGTCTGTGTAGGGCTGTGTGTTACAGTCGCCTTGAAACACTGCAGTGGATGGAGTGTCTCTGTGTAGGGCTATGTGTTACAGTCGCCTTGAAACACTGTAGTGGATGGAGTGTGTCTGTGTAGGGCTCTGTGTTACAGTCGCCTTGAAACACTGTAGTGGATGGAGTGTCTCTGTGTAGGGCTCTGTGTTACAGTCGCCTTGAAACACTGCAGTGGATGGAGTGTCTCTGTGTAGGGCTATGTGTTACAGTCGCCTTGAAACACTGTAGTGGATGGAGTGTCTCTGTGTAGGGCTGTGTGTTACAGTCGCCTTGAAACACTGCAGTGGATGGAGTGTCTCTGTGTAGGGCTGTGTGTTACAGTCGCCTTGAAACACTGCAGTGGATGGAGGGTGTCTGTGTAGGGCTGTGTGTAACAGTCGCCTTGAAACACTGTAGTGGATGTTGAAACACTGTAGTGGATGGAGTGTGTCTGTGTAGGGCTGTGTGTTACAGTCGCCTTGAAACACTGCAGTGGATGGAGGGTGTCTGTGTAGGGCTGTGTGTAACAGTCGCCTTGAAACACTGTAGTGGATGTTGAAACACTGTAGTGGATGGAGTGTGTCTGTGTAGGGCTGTGTGTTACAGTCGCCTTGAAACACTGCAGTGGATGGAGGGTGTCTGTGTAGGGCTGTGTGTTACAGTCGCCTTGAAACACTGCAGTGGATGGAGGGTGTCTGTGTAGGGCTGTGTGTTACAGTCGCCTTGAAACACTGCAGTGGATGGAGGGTGTCTGTGTAGGGCTGTGTGTAACAGTCGCCTTGAAACACTGTAGTTGATGTTGAAACACTGTAGTGGATGGAGTGTGTCTGTGTAGGGCTGTGTGTTACAGTCGCCTTGAAACACTGCAGTGGATGGAGTGTGTCTGTGTATGGCTGTGTGTTACAGTCGCCTTGAAACACTGCAGTGGATGGAGTGTCTCTGTGTAGGGCTGTGTGTTACAGTCGCCTTGAAACACTGTAGTGGATGGAGTGTGTCTGTGTAGGGCTGTGTGTTACAGTCGCCTTGAAACACTGCAGTGGATGGAGTGTGTCTGTGTAGGGCTGTGTGTTACAGTCGCCTTGAAACACTGCAGTGGATGGAGTGTGTCTGTGTAGGGCTGTGTGTTACAGTCGCCTTGAAACACTGCAGTGGATGGAGTGTGTCTGTGAAACACTGCAGTGGATGGAGTGTGTCTGTGTAGGGCTGTGTGTTACAGTCGCCTTGAAACACTGTAGTGGATGGAGTGTGTCTGTGTATGGACACCAGAGAGGGGATTGCAGTAAGCATGACAGGGGCCAGCTGTATAGACACCAGAGAGGGGATTTCAGTAAGCATGACGGGGGGCAGCTGTATAGACACCAGAGAGGGGATTGCAGTAAGCATGACAGGGGCCAGCTGTATGGACACCAGAGAGGGGATTGCAGTAAGCATGACAGGGGCCAGTTGTATGGACACCAGAGAGGGGATTGCAGTAAGCATGACGGGGGCCAGCTGTATAGACACCAGAGAGGGGAATGCAGTAAGCATGACAGGGGCCAGCTGTATAGACACCAGAGAGGGGATTGCAGTAAGCATGACAGGGGCCAGCTGTATGGACACCAGAGAGGGGATTGCAGTAAGCATGACAGGGGCCAGTTGTATGGACACCAGAGAGGGGATTGCAGTAAGCATGACGGGGGCCAGCTGTATGGACACCAGAGAGGGGATTGCAGTAAGCATGACAGGGGCCAGCTGTATAGACACCAGAGAGGGGATTGCAGTAAGCATGACAGGGACCAGCTGTATAGACACCAGAGAGGGGATTGCAGTAAGCATGACAGGGGCCAGCTGTATAGACACCAGAGAGGGGATTGCAGTAAGCATGACAGGGGCCAGCTGTATAGACACCAGAGAGGGGATTGCAGTAAGCATGACAGGGACCAGCTGTATAGACACCAGAGAGGGGATTGCAGTAAGCATGACAGGGGCCAGCTGTATAGACACCAGAGAGGGGATTGCAGTAAGCATGACGGGGGCCAGCTGTATGGACACCAGAGAGGGGATTGCAGTAAGCATGACGGGGGCCAGCTGTATAGACACCAGAGAGGGGATTGCAGTAAGCATGACGGGGGCCAGCTGTATAGACACCAGAGAGGGGATTGCAGTAAGCATGACGGGGGCCAGCTGTATAGACACCAGAGAGGGGATTGCAGTAAGCATGACGGGGGCCAGCTGTATAGACACCAGAGAGGGGATTGCAGTAAGCATGACAGGGGCCAGCTGTATAGACACCAGAGAGGGGATTGCAGTAAGCATGACGGGGGCCAGCTGTATAGACACCAGAGAAGGGATTGCAGTAAGCATGACAGGGACCAGCTGTATAGACACCAGAGAGGGGATTGCAGTAAGCATGACGGGGGCCAGCTGTATAGACACCAGAGAGGGGATTGCAGTAAGCATGACAGGGGCCAGCTGTATAGACACCAGAGAGGGGATTGCAGTAAGCATGACAGGGGCCAGCTGTATAGACACCAGAGAGGGGATTGCAGTAAGCATGACAGGGGCCAGCTGTATAGACACCAGAGAGGGGATTGCAGTAAGCATGACAGGGGCCAGCTGTATAGACACCAGAGAGGGGATTGCAGTAAGCATAACAGGGGCCAGCTGTATAGACACCAGAGAGGGGATTGCAGTAAGCATGACGGGGGCCAGCTGTATGGACACCAGAGAGGGGATTGCAGTAAGCATGACGGGGGCCAGCTGTATGGACACCAGAGAGGGGATTGCAGTAAGAATGACAGGGGCCAGTTGTATGGACACCAGAGGGGATTGCAGTAAGCATGACGGGGGCCAGCTGTATAGACACCAGAGAAGGGATTGCAGTAAGCATGAGAGGGGCCAGCTGTTTGGACACCAGAGAGGGGATTGCAGTAAGCATGAGAGGGGCCAGCTGTATAGACACCAGAGAGGGGATTGCAGTAAGCATGACGGGGGCCAGCTGTATGGACACCAGAGAGGGGATTGCAGTAAGCATGACGGGGGCCAGCTGTATGGACACCAGAGAGGGGATTGCAGTAAGCATGACGGGGGCCAGTTGTATAGACACCAGAGAGGGGATTGCAGTAAGCATGACAGGGGGCAGCTGTATGGACACCAGAGAGGGGATTGCAGTAAGCATGACAGGGGCCAGCTGTATAGACACCAGAGAGGGGATTGCAGTAAGCATGACGGGGGCCAGCTGTATGGACACCAGAGAGGGGATTGCAGTAAGCATGACGGGGGCCAGCTGTATAGACACCAGAGAGGGGATTGCAGTAAGCATGACAGGGGCCAGCTGTATATACACCAGAGAGGGGATTGCAGTAAGCATGAGAGGGGCCAGCTGTATAGACACCAGAGAGGGGATTGCAGTAAGCATGACGGGGGGCAGCTGTATAGACACCAGAGAGGGGATTGCAGTAAGCATGACGGGGGCCAGTTGTATGGACAACAGAGAGGGGATTGCAGTAAGCATGACGGGGGCCAGTTGTATAGACACCAGAGAGGGGATTGCAGTAAGAATGACAGGGGCCAGTTGTATGGACACAAGAGAGGGGATTGCAGTAAGCATGACGGGGGCCAGCTGTATGGACACCAGAGAGGGGGTTGCAGTAAGATTGACAGGGGCCAGCTGTATGGACACCAGAGAGGGGATTGCAGTAAGATTGACAGGGGCCAGCTGTATAGACACCAGAGAGGGGATTGCAGTAAGCATGCCGGGTGCCAGCTGTATAGACACCAGAGAGGGGATTGCAGTAAGCATGACAGGGGCCAGCTGTATAGACACCAGAGAGGGGATTGCAGTATGCATGACAGGGGCCAGCTGTATGGACACCAGAGAGGGGATTGCAGTAAGCATGACAGGGGCCAGCTGTATAGACACCAGAGAGGGGATTGCAGTAAGCATGACAGGGGCCAGCTGTATAGACACCAGAGAGGGGATTGCAGTAAGCATGACAGGGGCCAGCTGTATGGACACCAGAGAGGGGATTGCAGTAAGCATGACAGGGGCCAGCTGTATAGACACCAGAGAGGGGATTGCAGTAAGCATGACAGGGGCCAGCTGTATAGACACCAGAGAGGGTATTGCAGTAAGCATGACAGGGACCAGCTGTATAGACACCAGAGAGGGGATTGCAGTAAGCATGACAGGGGCCAGCTGTATAGACACCAGAGAGGGGATTGCAGTAAGCATGACAGGGGCCAGTTGTATGGACACCAGAGAGGGGATTGCAGTAAGCATGACGGGGGGCAGCTGTATAGACACCAGAGAGGGGATTGCAGTAAGCATGATGGGGGCCAGTTGTATAGACACCAGAGAGGGGATTGCAGTAAGCATGCCGGGTGCCAGCTGTATAGACACCAGAGAGGGGATTGCAGTAAGCAAGCTGGGTGCCAGCTGTATAGACACCAGAGAGGGGATTGCAGTAAGCATGACGGGGGGCAGCTGTATAGACACCAGAGAGGGGATTGCAGTAAGCATGACGGGGGCAGCTGTATAGACACCAGAGAGGGGATTGCAGTAAGCATGACAGGGGCCAGCTGTATAGACACCAGAGAGGGGATTGCAGTAAGCATGACAGGGGCCAGCTGTATAGACACCAGAGAGGGGATTGCAGTAAGCATGACAGGGACCAGCTGTATAGACACCAGAGAGGGGATTGCAGTAAGCATGACAGGGGCCAGCTGTATAGACACCAGAGAGGGGATTGCAGTAAGCATGACATGTGGATTTTCAGGAAGCAGGGTAGTTAGTATGTAAAGTGGTTGTCAGGGCGATGAGAGTATAATTCATGGTTTATAATCCCTGCAGGTCTCAGTGATCAATCACTAATCGATCAGAAATAAACCAGATGATCGCCTGCCACTTGACAACAATCCTAAATCTGATCATAGGAATTATCTGGCTGTCAAACAACAGCTATTATCCGTCGTTTAGAAACACATTTACTAAATGTGTCTCTCTCAGTATCTTTTCCTGGCAAGTTGTGTCATCTGGGGCTAATGAAGATGCCTGGAGAGAAAACTGTGATAATACCCAGAATCCTTATTACCATAACTGTGTGTTTCGGAGAGGAGAACAAGGGGCATTAGTTCACCGGCTGTTGAACAGAGAGTAGAGAGACACATCGTGCCAGACAGGCCAGGGAGACAGAACGCAGGAGACACATCGTGCCAGACAGGCCAGGGAGACAGAACGCAGGAGACACATCGTGCCAGACAGGCCAGGGAGACAGAACGCAGGAGACACATCGTGCCAGACAGGCCAGGGAGACAGAACGCAGGAGACACATCGTGCCAGACAGGCCAGGGAGACAGAACGCAGGAGACACATCGTGCCAGACAGGCCAGGGAGACAGAACGCAGGAGACACATCGTGCCAGACAGGCCAGGGAGACAGAAGGCAGGAGACACACCAACAAGCTCCACAGCTCATTAGTATGAGTCTCTATCCTGCGGAAGGGTATTGGCATGGCTGAGGGGAGTTAGGGGAGTGTGTGTGTGGGGGGGTGGAGGGGCTTGTGCTACGTGCCAAGGCGCCCACCTCACCCCTCTCCTAATGTGTGTCAAGGCTGAATAAAATGCTAAAATGCCACACGCCTATAAAACGCCAAGGCACGCCCCTCACCCCGTCGCCAGTGTGCGTGTGTGAGTGTGTATATGTGCGTGTGTATATATGTGTGTGTGTGTGTGTGCATGTACGTGTGTGTGTGTGTGTGTGTGTGTGTGTGTGTGTGTGTGTGTGTGTGTGTGTGTGTGTGTGTGTGTGTGTGTGTGTGTGTGTGTGTGTGTGTGTGTGTGTGTGTGTGTGTGTGTGTGTGTGTGTGTGTGTGTGTGTGAGTGTATATGTGCGTGTGTATATATGTTTGTGTGTGTGCATGTACGTGTGTGTGTGTGTCTGTGTGTGTGTGTGTGTGTGTGTGTGTGTGTATATGTGTGTGTGTGTGCGTGTACGTGTGTGTGTAAGTATGTGTGTGTGTATGTATGTGTGTGTGTATGTACGTATGTGTGTGTGTGTGTGTACGTGTGTGTGTACTTGTGTGTGCGTGTGCATGTGTTCGTGCGTGTACGTGTGAGTGTGTGTGTAACACTTGCCAATGCGCCCTCTCACCCCTCTCTACCATTGTAATCCAGACAGGGCAGAATAAAAAGCAGGCCATGTGTAGCAGCTGTGCTCCTGTCCCTCTGAGACCTGGGGGAAGAATGTCTCTGTTACGCACCATAGGACCACAAAGAACCCACCTAGCAGAGGATAAAGCTGCTGAGGCTTTGGGGCTTAATTGAATGGAGTGAATCATTTACTTTACAATGTACCGAGGGGGTGTGTCACCAATGGCACCCTATTCCCTATTTAGTAGAAGCAGGAATGTAGTCTCTCTCTCAGAATCAATGATTTAAGGCTTTAAGGCACACTTGAATTTCACACCGCATGCACTACTGAAGGTTGGAAATAAAACCCCATGTCCGTGATTAGATCAGTGTGTGTGTGTGTGTGTGTGTGTGTGTCCGTGATTAGATCAGTGTGTGTGTGTCCATGCCTGTTTGTGTGTTTGCAGGGGGGTTATCTTAGGCACGTAAGTGATACTCCATCTACAGACAAGAAAACTGGACAGGATAGACAAGATTTGCCTTCCAGCTCTGAGGCTCTGAGGCTCTGAGGCTCTGGGGCTCTGGGGCTCTGAGGCTCTGAGGCTCTGGGGCTGGAATAGATGGGCCCTGCATTTAGTATTGATTTCTGTCTCCTCTGCACCCTTGGACTAAATTGTATCCTCCTGAATGTTTTTATTAATGCATGATGTGATCTCAGCGCTGGATAAACCCTGCCTTCCCTGATAGACCGTGTTCAGCCTGCTCTAAAATGAGGTCGTGTCAACACAGCTCCGGCGGCGACCTTTTTACACTCCCAGAAGACTCAGAAGGACGAAATCATTTCCTGTGTTGGGGGCCATTTTATTTTCTGTCGTCTGGTTGGTCGGTTGGGTCGGGAAGGGAAGGGAAAATAAGTTTTGTGGTAGCGGTGTGTGAGCGGCTGGGGATCTGTGGATGGTGGTGCAACATGAGCTCAGAAATCAGTGTTAAGAAACTTAGAGGAAATAACAGGAACATAATGGTCCATCTCCACAGGGTGTGTTCTGTGTTATTTACACATAATAGATGTGAGATCAGGAAACAGAGTCGAATGATAATTGGATACAGGAGACCCGTCTCCCAAAAGGCTGACCAGGCGGGTACAGGAGTCCCGTCTCCCAAAAGGCTGACCAGGCGGGTACAGGAGACCCGTCTCCCAAAAGGCTGACCAGGCGGGTACAGGAGACCCGTCTCCCAAAAGGCTGACCAGGCGGGTACAGGAGTCCCGTCTCCCAAACGGCTGACCAGGCGGGTACAGGAGACCCGTCTCCCAAACGGCTGACCAGGCGGGTACAGGAGACCCGTCTCCCAAACGTCTGACCAGGCGGGTACAGGAGTCCCGTCTCCCAAACGGCTGACCAGGCGGGTACAGGAGACCTGTCTCCCAAACGGCTGACCAGGCGGGTACAGGAGACCCGTCTCCCAAAAGTCTGACCAGGCGGGTACAGGAGACCCGTCTCCCAAACGTCTGACCAGGCGGGTACAGGAGACCCGTCTCCCAAAAGTCTGACCAGGCGGGTACAGGAGACCCGTCTCCCAAACGGTTGACCAGGTGGGTACAGGAGACCCATCTCCCAAACGGTTGACCAGGCGGGTACAGGAGACCCGCCTCCCAAACGGCTGACCAGGCGGGAACAGGAGACCCGTCTCCCAAAAGGCTGACCAGGCGGGTACAGGAGACCCGTCTCCCAAAAGGCTGACCAGGCGGGTACAGGAGACCCGTCTCCCAAAAGGCTGACCAGGCGGGTACAGGAGACCCGTCTCCCAAAAGGCTGACCAGGCGGGTACAGGAGACCCGTCTCCCAAAAGGCTGACCAGGCGGGTACAGGAGACCCGTCTCCCAAACGTCTGACCAGGCGGATACAGGAGTCCCGTCTCCCAAACGTCTGGAAAGGCGGATGAAGGCGGGAACTGATAACTGACTAAATTGTATGCACTCACTAGTGTAAGTGGCTCTGGATAAGAGTGTGTGCTGAATGACTGAAAGGTCCATCTAAATGTAGGAGGATGACTGAGTATCCGGGTGAGAATATGAATCACGACAGTTAAGAATAGAATACAGATCCCTTATCAAGACACATCCAACACGACGTGGATTCTACACTGAATACATTGCTATTCGCTGTGTGGTTTCACACTTCAAAGTGTATCTGTTCACTAAGCGTTAGATTGATTACAACAGAAGACTGGAGCTCTCACATAGAGTATGTTGAGCGATTGAATAATACGGAGGCAGTTGCTCTTCCTCTGACACACGTCTTGGTGTTTTAGAAGTCTGTTGCACAAAGCCCGTTGGTTGAGGTATAAAACGTCATCATCCTATCAGTTCAAGAGCACAGAGTAAAATGGTGAAGAGAAACAGAGGAGATATATCAGAACAAAAAGAAGTGTGAGTTCCTGGTGAAGCAACGTGTTGTGGTTACCCTCCCTGCATGTAAATGCAGATTGGAAACCTATACACCGTGGCGGCGTCTTTTTCTGTAATATCATTTCTGTTGCCTGCTCGACATTTTCGTCTTATTTGCATAACCGGATATATCTACATTTGATACGGTCTCATCAGCTTCATACTTTCTGAGGCTGCTGATACATGGTATTAAAACTGTATTTTTGGTCATTGAATTTAAACGTTCTCCTCCAGACTGAGTATGTCTTAATGTGTTTCTATAGCAACGTTCTCCTCCAGACTGAGTCTATCTTAATGTGTTTCTATAGCAACGTTCTCCTCCAGACTGAGTCTGTCTTAATGTGTTTCTATAGCAACGTTCTCCTCCAGACTGAGTCTGTCTTAATGTGTTTCTATAGCAACGTTCTCCTCCAGACTGAGTCTGTCTTAATGTGTTTCTATAGCAACGTTCTCCTCCAGACTGAGTCTGTCTTAATGTGTTTCTATAGCAACGTTCTCCTCCAGACTGAGTCTGTCTTAATGTGTTTCTATAGCAACGTTCTCCTCCAGACTGAGTCTGTCTTAATGTGTTTCTATAGCAACGTTCTCCTCCAGACTGAGTCTGTCTTAATGTGTTTCTATAGCAACGTTCTCCTCCAGACTGAGTCTGTCTTAATGTGTTTCTATAGCAACGTTCTCCTCCAGACTGAGTCTGTCTTAATGTGTTTCTATAGCAACGTTCTCCTCCAGACTGAGTCTGTCTTAATGTGTTTCTATAGCAACGTTCTCCTCCAGACTGAGTCTGTCTTAATGTGTTTCTATAGCAACGTTCTCCTCCAGACTGAGTCTGTTTTAATGTGATTCTATTTCAACGTTCTCCTCCAGACTGAGTCTGTCTTAATGTGTTTCTATAGCAACGTTCTCCTCCAGACTGAGTCTGTTTTAATGTGATTCTATTTCAACGTTCTCCTCCAGACTGAGTCTGTCTTAATGTGTTTCTATAGCAACGTTCTCCTCCAGACTGAGTCTGTCTTAATGTGTTTCTATAGCAACGTTCTCCTCCAGACTGAGTCTGTCTTAATGTGTCTCTTTATGTACTAGTTTAACAGCAGAAGTGGATCACTTGACTTGACAGAAGCACCTCAGCCAGGCCAGGAATCTTGTTCTCCCACTGGATGTTGATACTGATGTTGAAAGCTCTATGGCCTGACTGTGTCTATTGTGACTGCTGACATGAAATATGCGATCCATGTTATACTTTCACTGCCAGAAGACTTTATCAGTCAGATTACTGCTGGACTACATTACCCAAAGACTTTATCAGTCAGATTACTGCTGGACTACATTACCCAAAGACTTTATCAGTCAGATTACTGCTGGACTACATTACCCAAAGACTGTATCAGTCAGATTACTGCTGGACTACATTACCCAAAAACTGTTTGTCAGATTACTGATGGACTACATTACCCAAATACTTTATCAGTCCTATTACTGCTGGACTACATTACCCAAAGACTTTATCAGTCAGATTACTGCTGGACTACATTACCCACAGACTTTATCAGTCAGATTACTGCTGGACTACAGCACCCAAAGACTTTATCAGTCAGATTACTGCTGGACTACATTACCCAAAGACTTTATCAGTCAGATTACTGCTGGACTACATTACCCAAAGACTGTATCAGTCAGATTACTGTTGGACTACAGCACCCAAAGACTTTATCAGTCAGATTACTGCTGGACTACATTACCCAAAGACTTTATCAGTCAGATTACTGCTGGACTACATTACCCAAAGACTTTATCAGTCAGATTACTGCTGGACTACATTACCCACAGACTTTATCAATCAGATTACTGCTGGACTACGTTACCCAAAGACTTTATCAGTCATATTACTGCTGGACTACATTACCCAATGACTGTTTCAGTCAGATTACTCCTGGACTACATTACCCAAAGACTGTTTCAGTCAGATTACTGCTGGACTACATTACCCACAGAGTACTTTAAACTTGTGAATTTAGTAAGAGGTGACCATGTGTTATTGTACTTATTGTACTCTCACCAGATGTACCATTGTGAGGATGATTCCCTAAATCAACAGTGTCCTGAATGAGGACACTAATATACACTATTTTATTCACAGCTCTTCTTCTTCTTCTTGTCCTCCAGGCTGCTGAATCTTTCTCTGAGCTCAGATTTGGTCCCAGATCAAGATGTCATCGATGTCATCATCCACGTGGGACGGAACCCGCATGGAAGACACTTAGCCTGGAGGTACTTCAGAGAGAAGTGGGACATCTTGAATTCACGGTAAGAGATTCAAGGCCTCAGAGACTGTAATATGTGTGACTTGTGTACTAACGTTCCTGTGTTGCCATAGTGATGTATTATAGTGTTCCTGTGTTTCCATAGTGATGTATTATAGTGTTTATGTGTTTCCATAGTGATGTATTATAATGTTCCTGTGTTTTCATAGTGATGTATTATAGTGTTCCTGTGTTTCCTTAGTGATGTGTTATATTCTTCCTGTGTTTCCATAGTGATGTATTATAGTCTTCCTGTGTTTCCATAGTGATGTATTATAGTGTTCCTGTGTTTCCATAGTGATGTATAATAGTCTTCCTGTGTTTCCATAGTGATGTATTATAGTATTCCTGTGTTTCCATAGTGATGTATTATAGTCTTCCTGTGTTTCCATAGTGATGTATTATAGTGTTCCTGTGTTCCCATAGTGATGTATAATAGTCTTCCTGTGTTTCCATAGTGATGTATTATAGTCTTCCTGTGTTTCCATAGTGATGTATTATAGTGTTCCTGTGTTTCCATAGTGATGTATTATAGTATTCCTGTGTTTCCATAGTGATGTATTATAGTCTTCCTGTGTTTCCATAGTGATGTATTATAGTGTTCCTGTGTTCCCATAGTGATGTATAATAGTCTTCCTGTGTTTCCATAGTGATGTATTATAGTCTTCCTGTGTTTCCATAGTGATGTATTATAGTGTTCCTGTGTTTCCATAGTGATGTATTATAGTATTCCTGTGTTTCCATAGTGATGTATTATAGTCTTCCTGTGTTTCCATAGTGATGTATTATAGTGTTCCTGTGTTCCCATAGTGATGTATAATAGTCTTCCTGTGTTTCCATAGTGATGTATTATAGTCTTCCTGTGTTTCCATAGTGATGTATTATAGTGTTCCTGTGTTCCCATAGTGATGTATAATAGTCTTCCTGTGTTTCCATAGTGATGTATTATATTCTTCCTGTGTTTCCATAGTGATGTATTATAGTGTTCCTGTGTTCCCATAGTGATGTATAATAGTCTTCCTGTGTTTCCATAGTGATGTATTATATTCTTCCTGTGTTTCCATAGTGATGTATTATAGTGTTCCTGTGTTCCCATAGTGATGTATAATAGTCTTCCTGTGTTTCCATAGTGATGTATTATATTCTTCCTGTGTTTCAATAGTGATGTATTATAGTGAATGAATATAAATGTACATGGACAATGAAGTAGATATTATTGTATCGTATGTATGTCATATATATTTTAGGGTAAATTATTTCTACTTATATCTCATATATGTTTGAATAATTCAATGCTTATTTTGCATTCTAGTTAATCTATTTAACCATTTTGTTGCCAAATTCATATACAGTACTGTACTTGTGGATTTTGTAGAGTATCATTAAATGTATTGTGTTGTGATTACAGTAGATTACAGTACATTAGATTCCAGATACTGTAGAAGTGAATGAAAAGGACATTTGTGATTGTTAATCTGCCCCAGAGCTCTTTGGGACGGTGCTCAGCGAAGCCTCAATAGAACAACAGTGTTTGTCAAAGCCTTTCTTCAATAAAACTCTGTTCTCCATGTTTAGGTACGGGGAGGCCTTATTCATGAATTCTAAGCTCATCAGTGGGGTGACGGAATTCCTAAACACAGACACAGAGCTGAATGAGGTACGTTTATTTAAGGTTCACTCAGGTATCCCCGTCTTCAGTAACAAACTGCAGATGGCTTATTGTATAATAGGTTACATTTAAGTACATTGTAAATTACACTATTAAAAATGTGAAAGAAATCTGAATATATGCCAACTTGGGAATTTTTTCATTTTAAAAATCAGTATGATTATTACAGGTATATAACATTTACTAATCCGTCCTGCTCTGTTAAATTGTCTTAACATTGATTTGATGGAGACAGTCTGGTACAGAGTCTACATTAAATCCCAACCTTTTCTAAAAGCATACCTTTATTTCTCACCCCTAAAGTCATATTCTTTTTTTTTTTAAGTAGTTTTAAGTAATAGTGTTTTTCTCCCTGATCAGGGGGCATCAGTACCAGTCCAGTAATCCCACTGACAGAACCACAGAGAAGAGACCTAAACCTTAAAGGGATGCTTAGACTGTACCAGTTTCTTGTTATTTGTTCTCTGCAGTCCCTAATTGGCTAAAAAAAAGCTTTTCTGAAGTTCTGAACTTCAAAAGGAAACTTCCTGTTTGTTTTTGTGTCTGGGAGTAATTCAAAACAACCCGTCTGCAGATTACAGTTTATGGATACAGTAGGCCTATATATGAGCCCAAGCCTGGAAAGAAACATGAATTAAAATCATGATTGCGCTGTTATACAATACATAGCCTACTGCAGATTACACACGGCAGATTCTGTCTTTTTTTAAAAAGTTATCTTTGGTACATAATTGATCTAGCCTAAATTAAACACATTTAGAGTTTGCCTACAACTATAGGGGATTTGTATTGGATTTTGAATAGCCTAGTAATAGGTAATTTTTTATGTTTTCATAATTAATAGGCTGACACATTGTCTTTAGCTACAGAATATCTCACCACCGTACGTTTCCATCTCCTCTCTCTTCTTCATTCCTTTAGTTACAGAATATCTCACCACCGTACGTTTCCATCTCCTCCTCTCTCTTCTTCATTCCTTTCTCCAGCATGCAGAGAGAAGGGCTGTCAACAGTTTAATGAAATATGTTTAGTTGTGAAAACATGTTACTGTCGATGTTCCCAAACAGATTTCACTTGGTTTCTCAAATTAAGTACTGGGTAGATGCAGGAACAGGGTAGGAGAGACCATGGCATACAGAGTACTGGGTAGCTGCAGGAACAGGGTTGGAGAGACCATGGCATACAGAGTACTGGGTAGCTGCAGGAACAGGGCTGGAGAGACCATGGCATACAGAGTACTGGGTAGCTGCAGGAACAGGGTTGGCGAGACCATGGCATACATAGTACTGGTTAGCTGCAGGAACAGGGTAGGAGAGACCATGGCATACAGAGTACTGGGTAGATGCAGGAACAGGGCTGGAGAGACCATGGCATACAGAGTACTGGGTAGAGGCAGGAACAGGGCTGGAGAGACCATGGCATACAGAGTACTGGGTAGAGGCAGGAACAGGGTAGGAGAGACCATGGCATACAGAGTACTGGGTAGAGGCAGGAACAGAGTTGGAGAGCCCATGGCATACAGAGTACTGGGTAGCTGCAGGAACAGGGCTGGAGAGACCATGGCATACAGAGTACTGGGTAGAAGCAGGAACAGGGCTGGAGAGACCATGGCATACAGAGTACTGGGTAGAGGCAGGAACAGGGTTGGAGAGACCATGGCATACAGAGTACTGGGTAGAGGCAGGAACAGGGCTGGAGAGACCATGGCATACAGAGTACTGGGTAGAGGCAGGAACAGAGTTGGAGAGACCATGGCATACAGAGTACTGGGTAGAGGCAGGAACAGGGCTGGAGAGACCATGGCATACAGAGTACTGGGTAGAGGCAGGAACAGGGCTGGAGAGACCATGGCATACAGAGTACTGGGTAGAGGCAGGAACAGGGTAGGAGAGACCATGGCATACAGAGTACTGGGTAGATACAGGAACAGGCCTGGAGAGACCATGGCATACAGAGTACTGGGTAGATACAGGAACAGGCCTGGAGAGACCATGGCATACAGAGTACTGGGTAGATACAGGAACAGGCCTGGAGAGACCATGGCATACAGAGTACTGGGTAGAGGCAGGAACAGAGTTGGAGAGACCATGGCATACAGAGTACTGGGTAGCTGCAGGAACAGAGTTGGAGAGACCATGGCATACAGAGTACTGGGTAGCTGCAGGAACAGGGTTGGAGAGACCATGGCATACAGAGTACTGGGTAGCTGCAGGAACAGGGCTGGAGAGACCATGGCATACAGAGTACTGGGTAGCTGCAGGAACAGAGTTGGAGAGATCATGGCATACAGAGTACTGGGTAGAGGCAGGAACAGGGCTGGAGAGACCATGGCATACAGAGTACTGGGTAGAGGCAGGAACAGAGTTGGAGAGACCATGGCATACAGAGTACTGGGTAGATACAGGAACAGGGCTGGAGAGACCATGGGATATAGAGTACTGGGTAGAGGCAGGAACAGAGTTGGAGAGACCATGGCATACAGAGTACTGGGTAGAGGCAGGAACAGAGTTGGAGAGACCATGGCATACAGAGTACTGGGTAGAGGCAGGAACAGGGCTGGAGAGACCATGGTATACAGAGTACTGGGTAGAGGCAGGAACAGGGCTGGAGAGACCATGGCATACAGAGTACTGGGTAGAGGCAGGAACAGGGCTGGAGAGACCATGGCATACAGAGTACTGGGTAGATGCAGGAACAGGGCTGGAGAGACCATGGCATATAGAGTACTGGGTAGAGGCAGGAACAGGGTTGGGGAGCCCATGGCATATAGAGTACTGGGTAGATACAGAAACAGGGCTGGAGAGACCATGGCATACAGAGTACTGGGTAGAGGCAGGAACAGGGTTGGAGAGACCATGGCATACAGAGTACTGGGTAGAGGCAGGAACAGGGTTGGGGAGCCCATGGCATATAGAGTACTGGGTAGATACAGAAACAGGGCTGGAGAGACCATGGCATACAGAGTACTGGGTAGATGCAGGAACAGGGTTGGAGAGACCATGGCATACAGAGTACTGGGTAGAGGCAGGAACAGGGCAGGAGAGACCATGGCATACAGAGTACTGGGTAGATACAGGAACAGGGCAGGAGAGACCATGGCATACAGAGTACTGGGTAGAGGCAGGAGCAGAGTTGGAGAGACCATGGCATACAGAGTACTGGGTAGCTGCAGGAACAGGGCTGGAGAGACCATGGCATACAGAGTACTGGGTAGCTGCAGGAACAGGGCTGGAGAGACCAGGGCATACAGAGTACTGGGTAGAGGCAGGAACAGGGCTGGAGAGACCATGGCATACAGAGTACTGGGTAGATACAGAAACAGGGCTGGAGAGACCATGGCATACAGAGTACTGGGTAGAGGCAGGAACAGGGTTGGAGAGACCATGGCATACAGAGTACTGGGTAGAGGCAGGAACAGAGTTGGAGAGACCATGGCATATAGAGTACTGGGTAGATGCAGGAACAGAGTTGGAGAGACCATGGCATACAGAGTACTGGGTAGAGGCAGGAACAGAGTTGGAGAGACCATGGCATACAGAGTACTGGGTAGATGCAGGAACAGGGTTGGAGAGACCATGGCATACAGAGTACTGGGTAGATACAGGAACAGGGTTGGAGAGACCATGGCATACAGAGTACTGGGTAGAGGCAGGAACAGAGTTGGAGAGACCATGGCATACAGAGTACTGGGTAGAGGCAGGAACAGGGCTGGAGAGACCATGGCATACAGAGTACTGGGTAGATGCAGGAACAGGGCTGGAGAGACCATGGCATACAGAGTACTGGGTAGATACAGGAACAGGGTTGGAGAGACCATGGCATACAGAGTACTGGGTAGAGGCAGGAACAGGGCTGGAGAGACCATGGCATACAGAGTACTGGGTAGAGGCAGGAACAAGGCTGGAGAGACCATGGCATACAGAGTACTGGGTAGAGGCAGGAACAGGGCTGGAGAGACCATGGCATACAGAGTACTGGGTAGCTACAGGAACAGAGTTGGAGAGACCATGGCATACAGAGTACTGGGTAGATACAGGAACAGGGTTGGAGAGACCATGGCATACAGAGTACTGGGTAGCTACAGGAACAGAGTTGGAGAGACCATGGCATACAGAGTACTGGGTAGATACAGGAACAGGGTTGGAGAGACCATGGTATACAGAGTACTGGGTAGCTGCAGGAACAGGGCTGGAGAGACCATGGCATACAGAGTACTGGGTAGCTGTAGGAACAGGGCTGGAGAGACCATGGCATATAGAGTACTGGGTAGAGGCAGGAACAGGGCTGGAGAGACCATGGCATACAGAGTACTGGGTAGCTGCAGGAACAGGGCTGGAGAGACCATGGCATATAGAGTACTGGTTAGATGCAGGAACAGGGCTGGAGAGACCATGGCATACAGAGTACTGGGTAGAGGCAGGAACAGGGCTGGAGAGACCATGGCATACAGAGTACTGGGTAGCTGCAGGAACAGGGCTGGAGAGACCATGGCATATAGAGTACTGGTTAGAGGCAGGAACAGGGCTGGAGAGACCATGGCATACAGAGTACTGGGTAGAGGCAGGAACAGGGCTGGAGAGACCATGGCATACAGAGTACTGGGTAGCTGCAGGAACAGGGCTGGAGAGACCATGGCATAAAGAGTACTGGGTAGAGGCAGGAACAGAGTTGGAGAGACCATGGCATACAGAGTACTGGGTAGAGGCATGAACAGGGCTGGAGAGACCATGGCATACAGAGTACTGGGTAGAGGCAGGAACAGGGCTGGAGAGACCATGGCATACAGAGTACTGGGTAGCTGCAGGAACAGGGCTGGAGAGACCATGGTATACAGAGTACTGGGTAGCTGCAGGAACAGGGCTGGAGAGACCATGGCATACAGAGTACTGGGTAGCTGTAGGAACAGGGCTGGAGAGACCATGGCATACAGAGTACTGGGTAGAGGCAGGAACAGAGTTGGAGAGACCATGGCATACAGAGTACTGGGTAGAGGCAGGAACAGGGCTGGAGAGACCATGGCATATAGAGTACTGGGTAGAGGCAGGAACAGGGCTGGAGAGACCATGGCATATAGAGTACTGGGTAGATACAGAAACAGGGCTGGAGAGACCTTGGCATATAGAGTACTGGGTAGATACAGAAACAGGGCTGGAGAGACCATGGCATATAGAGTACTGGGTAGATACAGAAACAGGGCTGGAGAGACCATGGCATACAGAGTACTGGGTAGAGGCAGGAACAGAGTTGGAGAGACCATGGCATACAGAGTACTGGGTAGAGGCAGGAACGGGGCTGGAGAGACCATGGCATATAGAGTACTGGGTAGAGGCAGGAACAGGGTTGGAGAGACCATGGCATATAGAGTACTGGGTAGCTGCAGGAACAGGGTTGGAGAGACCATGGCATATAGAGTACTGGGTAGAGGCAGGAACAGGGCTAGAGAGACCATGGCATATAGAGTACTGGGTAGATACAGAAACAGGGTTGGAGAGACCATGGCATACAGAGTACTGGGTAGAGGCAGGAACAGGGCTGGAGAGACCATGGCATACAGAGTACTGGGTAGATGCAGGAACAGGGCTGGAGAGACCATGGCATATAGAGTACTGGGTAGAGGCAGGAACAGGGCTGGAGAGACCATGGCATATAGAGTACTGGGTAGATACAGAAACAGGGTTGGAGAGACCATGGCATATAGAGTACTGGGTAGATACAGAAACAGGGTTGGAGAGACCATGGCATATAGAGTACTGGGTAGAGGCAGGAACAGGGCTGGAGAGACCATGGCATACAGAGTACTGGGTAGCTGCAGGAACAGGGTTGGAGAGACCATGGCATACAGAGTACTGGGTAGCTGCAGGAACAGGGTTGGAGAGACCATGGCATACAGAGTACTGGGTAGCTGCAGGAACAGAGTTTGATAACCCATTTTTTCTCTTTCCTCTGTTCCTGTTCCATTTGATAATGGGCCATTCTAAATCTAAACTAATGTTGACATATTAGTAAAGACAAGATTTAATTGAGGATAGTGGGTGGGTGATGGGTGAAAATACAGTGCATTCGGGAAAGTATTCAGACCCCTTGAATTTTTCCACATTGCTACGTTACAGACTTATTTTTAAATTGATTAAATGTTGTCTCCCGTCAATCTACACACAATGCCCCATAATGACAAAGCGAAAACAGGTTTGTAGAATTTTTTGCAAAAAATAAGTGTTCAGACCCTTTACTCAGTACTTTGTTGTTGTACCTTTGGCAGCGATTACAGCCTCGAGTCTTCTTGAGTATGACGCTACAAGCTTGGCACACCTGTATTTGGGGAGTTTCTCTCCTTCTTCTCTGCAGATCCTCCAAAGCTCTATCAGGTTGGATGGGGAGCGTTGCTGCACAGATATTTTCAGGTCTCTCCAGAGATGTTTAATTGGGTTCAAGTCCGGGCTCTGGCTGGGCCACTAAAGGACATTCAGAAACTTGCCCTGAAGCCACTCCTGCATTGTCTTGACTGTGACACTTTAAACGTAGATTACCTAGACACTAGATACACACAGTATCCTTTCCAACAGGTATGCTTGCTGATTGTTGCCTGGATTACCCTCACGTACCTGACTCTGTGTCTGTCTGTTACCTTCTTCAGCTGAAGGAGTTTATCCAGATCAGTGGAGGTGGAGCGGGGCCAGCGTTGGCCCGGGCCGTGGAGATCGTGGAGGCCAACGTGAGATGGCACAGTCTCTACCAACGCCAGATCTTCCAGTGGCTAAGGAAGTCTCCCAACGGTTAACACACAGCCAACAGGGTTCAGCCCAAGCATGGTATCTCTCTGAAACTATTACAGACCCAACAACATCGGGCGGAGAAACTAAAATATAACTAAAACTAAAATATATTTCAACATGAATATGTTAATTTGAATTGCAAAATAAGACATTTCCCCACCTCCCCTCCAAAAGCTTGATGAGAAAGTCACTGGTAAACCGGAGAGAGAAGGAACAGTGAAGACGGACGATGTGATTGGCTCATATGACCTTAGTCTGACCGTCCGTCGAAGGTGGATTTGATTAGGTATAAATATTGCATGGTGGCATTCATCTCCAGTGACAGTTTTCTTTTTCAACGCATGGTTTTCACCCCTCCTCTGATTGGTTTTCCACTCTGCTGACCCCTGTGACCTTTTCAATGACCTTTGAACCTCCGGTCAACTCTTAGTAGCCTATGAGGAGAAAGACAAAACGAGCTACAAGAGGCACAGGAAGAGGACCTGGCGGCAATATGATACAACTGTGACAAGCACAAGTATTATACTTTTTTTGTTCAATGATGACAATCATTATTTCGATTAGGACAAAAGCAAATAGGAATTATAACGTAATCAAATAATATGTGTACCTAAACGGTTTGGACCTTAACCTTCTCTTCTGAGCCATACTGAGGTGGACTTTGTGACGTGTGGAACATTTAGACGGGGGACCTGGCGACTGAAGTGATGTTCATTGTTGTGCGTGATGTGTTCCATAATAACTTATCCTCCTTCCTCATCCAATAGGGTTTCCCTAAATGACACTAAGCCAGGGGCGCTCTGCAGAACCCAGGAGGCAGGAACAAGGTGACTCCCCATAACCCCGAAGGAGTCACTATTGATTATTGATCGATTATCGTTAAATAACATCATTTACATTTGCTGATTGCACTGGAGTGTCCTTGGATTATACCGTCTTGGTGTTTGAGTGAAAATAAAAATAAAACTGTTGTGAGTTGCGGGTGATATTTTGTGTGCAGATGGTCCACGTTGCTGATGGGACTGAGAGCCAGTGGATACAGCCTGTGTGAGCCACGGTGTAGTAATGATGACATGTAGAAACTTACCTTGTTTTGCTCAAACGTCATGCTTCGGTTTTCATGTGCCGCTAATTACTTAATAAAAAAAAGTTTCACTCAGAAACCGTGTCTAAGCAAACGCAGAGGAAATGTGCACCGATGTTCCTGACAGATATTACTCGTTTTGCTGCTACCCTGCAAAGCCCAGTAAACTTAACAGGCCGATGCTAACAGCTAGCTGGATATACTCTGTGGACTCGTTTCATGAAGAATAGAACATAATAATGAGTTTTTACTGTTGACACTTGGCTGGTAGAGCAAATCCCCGTTGGGTTTTACTGGGGAGTCCATTGCTCATATTTTCTGTGTAAAAGTCAGTGCTATTTCTATCCTCTTCGGCTAATCCTTGATACTGTAGACCTCAAGAAGAAAACAGTTGCAGCCCTTCACCATCTTTTCCTTTCTTGTTGTTGTTTTGATGTATTAAAAATGCTTCTTTTTTTTTCTAAATGAGGGACAATATTGTTCTGTTTTGAGCAGAGCAGCAATGGGATTTTAACGCTGACGAATAAATTATTTTGTACAGTAATGCAACGCTGCCTGACTGTGTCTGTCATTATGAGAGAGAGAGAGAGAGAGAGAGAGGTCACGATCAGATGAGCTCCTGCATTTTTCAGCATTTTCTTTAAAAAAGATAGATTTAAAGTTAGATAAACTTGGATTTTTTGTCAGGAACACATACAGGATGCTACCCTCTACTACATAACCTTCACTTCAAATCAAAACTCAAAACCTACAACCTGATTTTGGACGGAATTACGGAATCACCTGAAAAGTTCACAACAACCAAGGATTAATTATTCTATACAGCAAATTCTCTGGAAAACAACAGAAACCTGAAAACACCACCCAACCTGGAACTGAGTGAGTAATGTTTAGTCTGAAACTATATTCTATTTCCAAAAGCCAAGAAGAAAAATACATGACATTACTTTATAAGGACTGAATGGTAACATAATTCTGCCAAGCTTGATACAGCTTCAACTAGCACTTACGTGTCAAGTGAGAGGTGTCAAAGCCCATTAGCCCAACAATGGCAGGAGAGTCGAATAGTCTACCCCAACCAAATGGAGAGGCCTTAGAAGCTCCCTCCTGCTGTTCAGAGGTAATTAAAATACAGTACCCTGTGAGTGTAAAGAATGATAAGGCAAGAAAAGATCACAAAATGAAGCTCCTTATGGAAAATCAAGAGACACTTTTTGCTGACTATTACAAAAATGGGAACATCAGCAACCTTATCTTCCACACAAACCATCCCCTGGCATGGCACAGTGCTATATTAGCACACTACCCCTCTGTTAAGAGAGGGGGGGTTAACGAGGGGTGGAAACTCAGGATACTTGACAACGAGGACGAGGAGTCAGCTAATATAAATCTATATAAGTCTGGAACAGTAATGGTACAGGGCAACCCCAAACAGTTTCAGCTGGACTTTCACCTAATCAAAGATTTAGCCCAGCAGGAGAAGCTCTCCCTTGATAAAGATACCCCCACCCCAAGCGGGTCAGACCAGACCTCTTCATCATATAATCCCACAGACGAGCAACCCTCAGCAGACAGTCAACCTCCCAGCACAGAGTACTTCTCCCTCATTGAAATGAAGGATAAATTCACCCAGCTGGAGGTAAGGCAGGTGGAGCTGGAACAGCAGGTGATTACACTCCAGTCAGCACAGACCCAGAAAACAGTCCAGCACAACAACACCCCTTTAACCAGACCCGGAGTGCTGGAGGTGGAGAGAGACATATCTGCACTCTGGACAGTGGTGAGACAACTTCAACAGGAGAAAGAGCAGAAGCAGGAGCAGGAGCAGAACAGAGCACTAGAGGAGAGGATCAGACTGCTGGAGGAGAGGGAGAGGGGGATGGAGGAGAGGATCAGACTGCTGGAGGAGAGGTGGAGGGGGATGGCATGTGACAGAGAACAACCCACTAGGGAGGTGGCCATCCCCACAGAGACGCCAGCAGAACAGCCCACCTCAGCACCCGACAAAAGTCTCAACACCACAGCAGAACAGTCCACACCAGACCCTGACCATAGAGTCGACATCACAGCAGAACAGACAAAAGAAAAACCCCAAGCCCAGCAGCTCTCACCCCCTCTGAGCACCCCCCCTGTCAGCCACCCTGATAGCCCTCCTGACAACCCCCCCACACCCACTGAGGACAAACACAAGACACAGATTGTCCTCCTTATGGACTCAAATGGGAAATATATAGAAGAAAAACAACTTTTTCCCAAACACAGTGTGTCTAAACTCTGGTGTCCAAACATCCAGCGCGCCCTAGACCTTCTGTCTGAGGACAAACTAGGCTCACCTAGCCACATAATAATACACACAGGCACAAACGACCTGAGAGCACAGCAGGAAAGGGTGGCCACAGCACTGAAGGGAGTGATTGAAAAAGCTTCTTCTACTTTCCCCAACGCACAAGTGGTTATCTCCACCCTGCTACCACGAAAAGACTTCCACCCTGCTACAATACAGCGGGTAAACGCAAGCATTTCCCGTGACTGTGCCTCAAAACCAAATGTCTTTCTGGCCCACCACTCCACCCTGGACTTGAACAGCCTCTATGACCAGGTCCACCTCTACAAGGCAGCAGTGCCCACCTTTGCCCGGACTCTAAAGGACATCGCTCTCAAACGCAGCCCCAACACTTCACACAGGAGCAACAGATCAATAGACACCCCACCCAGACCAGTGAGACACCCTCCAAGACCTTCAGGACCCCCCCCTGGACCTACACATAGAGGACCCACGCCAAGAGGACTTACATCCAGACCACAGCACCCCCAGACACATCCACACCCCCACCCCAACCAATCAACACCCCCCCACATCAACCATGCCACACCCCATTTAGGCCCCCTCAGATCAGACCTATGCCACTCCTGCCCACCCCATGCACCCCACCCCCGCAAAGAGGGCATCAACATGGAAGTCACACATACGCCCAGGTAGTGAGCGGGCAAACAGGCCCAACCCCCACTCTTACACTCGCCCAAGCCAACGGCATGTACCAGATGCTCAGCAGGCTCTGCTCACACTTACTGGCCTGAGGCCAAACCACGACCAACAACATTGGACACTTTATGGAACAAAAAGCCTTCACTATATCATCCTGGAATATCCAAGGCCTGAGGTCATCTGCCTTTGGCCTAAAGAGCAGGAACCCGGACTTCACCAAAGAAATCGGTAATGCAGACATTGTCATCCTGCAAGAAACCTGGTATAGAGGAGACGGACTCACTGGTTGCCCTCTAGGTTACAGAGAGCTGGTAGTCCCATCCACCAAACTACCAGGTGTGAAACAGGGAAGGGACTCAGGGGGAATGCTAATTTGGTATAGAGCAGACCTAACTCACTCCATTAAATTAATCAAAACAGGAACATTTTACATTTGGCTAGAAATTCAAAAGGAAATTATCTTAACAGAGAAAAATGTCCTCCTGTGTGCTACCTATATCCCCCCACTAGAATCCCCATACTTTAATGAAGACAGCTTCTCCATCCTGGAGGGGGAAATCAATCATTTCCAGGCCCAGGGACATGTATTAGTCTGTGGCGACCTAAATGCCAGAACTGGACACGAACCTGACACCCTCAGCACACAGGGGGACAAACACCTGCCTGGAGGTGACAGCATTCCCTCCCCCATATGCCCCCCTAGGCACAACTATGACAACATAACCAACAAAAACGGGTCACAACTCCTACAGCTCTGTCGCACGCTGTGTATGTACATAGTCAATGGTAGGCTTCGAGGGGACTCCTATGGTAGGTACACCTATAGCTCATCTCTTGGCAGTAGCACTGTAGACTACTTTATCACTGACCTCAACCCAGAGTCTCTCAGAGCGTTCACAGTCAGCCCACTGACACCCCTATCAGATCACAGCAAAATTACAGTCTACTTGAACAGAGCAATACTCAATCATGAGGCATCAAAGCCAAAGGAACTGAGTAACATTAAGAAATGCTATAGATGGAAGGAATGCAGTTTGGAAACCTACCAAAAAACAATTAGGCAACAGCAAATCCAATCCCTTTTAGACAACTTCCTGGGTAAAACGTTCCACTGCAATAGTGAAGGTGTAAACTTGGCAGTAGAAAATCTTAACAGTATATTTGACCTCTCAGCTTCCCTATCAAATCTAAAAATCTCAAATAGAAAACCGAAGAAAATGAACAACAATGACAAATGGTTTGATGAAGAATGCAAAAATCTAAGAAATAAATTGAGAAACCTGTCCAACCAAAAACATAGAGACCCGGAAAACCTGAGTCTACGCCTTCACTATGGTGAATCACTAAAACAATACAGAAATACACTACGGAAAAATAAGGAACAGCATGTCAGAAATCAGCTCAATGTAATTGAAGAATCCATAGACTCTAACCAATTCTGGGAAAATTGGAAAACACTAAACAAACAACAACACGAAGAATTATCTATCCAAAATGGAGATGTATGGGTAAACCACTTCTCCAATCTTTTTGGCTCTATAACAAAGAATAAAGAGCAAAAACATATACATGATCAAATACAAATACTAGAATCAACTATTAAAGACTACCAGAACCCACTGGATTCTCCAATTACCTTGAATGAGTTACAGGACAAAATAAAAACCCTCCAACCCAAAAAGGCCTGTGGTGTTGATGGTATCCTTAATGAAATGATCAAATATACAGACAACAAATTCCAATTGGCTATACTAAAACTCTTTAACATCGTCCTTAGCTCTGGCATCTTCCCCAATATTTGGAACCAAGGACTGATCACCCCAATCCACAAAAGTGGAGACAAATTTGACCCCAATAACTACCGTGGAATATGCGTCAACAGTAACCTTGGTAAAATACTCTGCATTATCATTAACAGCAGACTCGTACATTTCCTCAATGAACACAATGTACTGAGCAAATGTCAAATTGGCTTTTTACCAAATTACCGTACAACAGACCATGTATTCACCCTACACACCCTAATTGACAACCAAACAAACCAAAACAAAGGCAAAGTCTTCTCATGCTTTGTTGATTTAAAAAAAGCCTTCGACTCAATTTGGCATGAGGGTCTGCTATACAAATTGATGGAAAGTGGTGTTGGGGGTAAAACATACGACATTATAAAATCCATGTACACAAACAACAAGTGTGCGGTTAAAATTGGCAAAAAACACACACATTTCTTCACACAGGGTCGTGGGGTGAGACAGGGATGCAGCTTAAGCCCCACCCTCTTCAACATATATATCAACGAATTGGCGCGGGCACTAGAACAGTCTGCAGCACCCGGTCTCACCCTACTAGAATCCGAAGTCAAATGTCTACTGTTTGCTGATGATCTGGTGCTTCTGTCACCAACCAAGGAGGGCCTACAGCAGCACCTAGATCTTCTGCACAGATTCTGTCAGACCTGGGCCCTGACAGTAAATCTCAGTAAGACCAAAATAATGGTGTTCCAAAAAAGGTCCAGTCGCCAGGACCACAAATTCCATCTAGACACCGTTGCCCTAGAGCACACAAAAAACTATACATACCTCGGCCTAAACATCAGTACCACAGGTAACTTCCACAAAGCTGTGAACGATCTGAGAGACAAGGCAAGAAGGGCATTCTATGCCATTCTATGCCATTCTATGCCTTCTGTTCACAAACACAGAGCCCCAGGACAACAGCACAATTAGACCCAACCAAATCATGAGAAAACAAAAAGACAATTACTTAAAAACAGAGCAAACTAGAATGCTATTTGGCCCTAAACAGAGAGTACACAGTGGCAGAATACCTGACCACTGTGACTGACCCAAACTTAAGGAAAGCTTTGACTATGTACAGACTCAGTGAGCATAGCCTTGCTATTGAGAAAGGCCGCCGTAGGCAGACATGGCTCTCAAGAGAAAGGCTATGTGCTCACTGCCCACAAAATAAGGTGGAAACTGAGCTGCACTTCCTAACCTCCTGCCCAATGTATGACCATATTAGAGAGACATATTTCCCTCAGATCACACAGATCCACAAAGAATTCGAAAACAAATCCAATTTTGATAAACTCCCATATCTACTGGGTGAAATTCCACAGTGTGCCATCACAGCAGCAAGATTTGTGACCTGTTGCCACAAGAAAAGGGCAACCAGTGAAGAACAAACACCATTGTAAATACAACCCATATTTATGCTTATTTATTTTCCATTGTGTACTTTAACCATTTGTACATTGTTACAACACTGTATATATATAATATGACATTTGTAATGTCTTTATTGTTTTGGAACTTCTGTATGTGTAATGTTTACTGTTAATTTTTATTGTTTATTTCACGTTTGTATATTATCTACCTCACTTGCTTTGGCAATGTTAACACATGTTTCCCATGCCAATAAAGCCCCTTGAATTGAATTGAATTGAATTGAATTGAGAGAGAGAGAGAGAGAGAAAGAGACAGAGAGAGAGAGAGAGAAAGATACAGAGAGAGAAAGATACAGAGAGAGAGAGAGATACAGAGACAGAGACAGATACAGAGAGAGAGACGGAGAGAGAAAGAGAGACAGAGAAAGAGAGACAGAGAAAGAGAGAGAGAGAGACAGATACAGAGACAGATACAGAGAGAGAAAGAGACAGAGACAGATACAGAGAGAGACAGAGAGAGATAGTTTGTGTTTGCTATGCACTACGATTCCATTTTGTCTTGATGGACCAATTCTCAAGGAACAAAAAGGAACGTGTGAGGAAAAGTGTTGGTCATTTTACTTGCTGAAGAAAGCCATACGGTATATTTTAGAGATCATCAACTAGATTCATACAGGTATTGATTGTCATACATGATCTGCAATGGACAACAGAGCTTCGAGTGGCCTTCAACAGTGGTAAATTAAGATTGAAGATGATATACTTAGATGTATTTTTCATGATTCGTGCATGTTTGTCATTCAGTACTTGCCTTACTCTGTCACCTTGTAGAATGTATTAGTATAATGCTTTCTCTATGTAATCCAGTATTATTAAGGCATATTTGTTTTCCCAAAATGAAGTCTGTAAAAGTTATTTAGAAATACAGTGCATTCGGGAAAGTATTCAGACCCCTTGACTTTGTTCCACATTTTGTTACATTACAGCCTCATTCTAAAATGATTAAGGGCGTGTCTCATCAATCTACACACAATACCCCATAAATACACAGCAAAAACGGTTTATTATACATTTTTGCAAATGTATTAAAAATAAAAATGGAAATATAAAATTTACATAAGTATTCAGACCCTTTACTCAGTACTTTGTTGAAGCACATTTGGCAGTTATTACAGCCTTCAGTCTTCTTGGGTATGACGCTACAAGCTTGGCAGACCTGTATTTGGGGAGTTTCTCCTATTCTTCTCTGCAGATCCTCTCAAGCTCTGTCAGGATGGATGGGGAGCGTCGCTGCACAGCTATTTTCAGGTTTCTCCAGAGATGTTTGATCGGGTTCAAGTCTGGGCTCTGGCTGGGCCACTCAAGGACATTGAGACTTGTCCCGAAGCCACTCCTGCATTGTCTTGGCTGTGTGCTTAGGGTCGTTGTCCTGTTGGAAGGTCAACCTTTGCCCCAGTCTGAAGTCTTGAGCACTTAGGAGCAGGTTTTCATCAAGGATCTCTCTGTACTTTGCTCCATTCATCTTTCCCTTGATCCTGACTAGTCTCCCAGTCCCTGCCGCTGAAAATAATCCCCACGACAAGATGCTGCCACCACCATGATTCACCGTAGGGATGGTGCCAGGTTTCCTCAAGACGTGGCACTTAGCATTCAGGCCAAAGAGTTAATCTTGATGTCATTAGACCAGAGAATCTTGTTTCTCATGGTCTGAGAGTCCTTTAGGTGCCTTTTGGCAAACTCCAAGTGGGCTGTCATGTGCCATTTACTGAGGAGTTGCTTCCGTCTGGCCACTCTACCTTAAAGACCGAATTGGTGGAGTGCTGCGGAGTTGGTTGTCCTTCTGGAAGGTTCTCCCATCTCCACAGAGAAACTCTGGAGCTCCATCAGAGTGACCATCATGTTCTTGATCACCTCCCTGACCAGGGCCCTGCTCCCATGATTGCTCAGTTTGGCCGGGCGGCCAGCTCTAGGAAGAGTCTTGGTGGTTCCAAACTTCTTCCATTTAAGAATGGTGGAGGCCACTGTGTTCTTGGGGACCTTCAATGCTGCAGAAATGTTTTGGTACCCTTCCCCAGATCTGTGCCTCAACACATTCCTGTCTCTGAGCTCTACGGACAGTTCCTTCGTCCTTATGGCTAGGTTTTTGCTCTGACATGTACTGTCAACTGTGGGACCTTATATAGACAGGTGTGTACCCATTCCAAATCATGTCCAATCAATTTAAATTACCACAGGTGGACTCCAATCAAGTTGTAGAAACATCTCAAGGATGATCAATGGAAACAGGATGCACCTGAGCTCAATTTCGAGTCTCATAGCAAAGGGTCTGATGACTTATGCAAATAAGATATTTCTCTTTTATTGTACATTTATACATTTCAAAAAAAGTATATATATTTTTTTTTGCTCTGTCATTGTGGGGTACTGTTTGTAGATTGATGAGCATTTTTAATTTATTTAATCCATTTTAGAATACGGCTGTAACGTAACACAATGAATTGCACGGTATTTGACCTATACAGACACACACCAGTTTGCATCTATTCTAGTCTTCCTTCTTATTCCGACTCAGGGAATTTACGCCTTTCCTACACATGCCTTTCCTATGCTCTTCTTAGTACTGCAGTTGGTATAGAGCCCCACAGTGGAGGTGTCATAATACCCATAAAACCTGGTGGTCAAACCTGGTGGTCAAACAGTGTTTACATGTATTACATGTACCACTAGCTACTTTAAACAATGCCACTTAATATAATGTTTACATACCCTACATTACTCATCTCATATGTATATGTATATACTGTACTCTATATCATCTACTGCATCTTGCCATCTTTATGTAATACATGTATCACTAGCCACTTTAAACTATGCCACTTTATGTTTACATACCCTACATTACTCATCTCATATGTATATAGTGTACTCTATACCATCTACTGCATCTTGCCTATGCCGTTCTGTACCATCACTCATTCATATATCTTTATGTACATATTCTTCATCCCTTTACACTTGTGTGTGTATAAGGTAGTAGTTGTGGAATTGTTAGGTTAGCTTACTCGTTGGTTATTACTGTATTGTCGGAACTAGAAGCACAAGCATTTCGCTACACTCGCATTAACATCTGCAAACCGTGTGTATGTGACAAATAACATTTGATTTAATTTGATTTGAAATAGTTCCAATAGTTTTTACACCATTCATTTTTCCCCATAGGGGAATGTAGAAACACATAAAATAAGGGCTGTGTTTCGTGTAGGCTTACCTTTGCGTGATGTTTTAATAACCAAAGTATGTTGTTTTAATATCAAAGTAGACATCTTGCAAAACTACAAATCCCAGCAAGCTCCTGCATGTCATCTCTAGCTGACACCTTCACTAACAGGTATTGTTTCAATTTAAAACTTGCACAAGACAGTTCACAAAATTGTCCGTTTAAAGAAATTTAGCCAATTAATGAATTACTACATTTAGCTAAAATTAGATAGTTAATCCAGAGATTCTTATCTTTCAATCAATCAATCAAATGTATTTGTAAAGCCCTTTTTACATCAGCTGATGTCACAAAGAGCTTTACAGAAACCCAGCCTAAAACCCCAAACATTAAGCAATGCATGTGTAGAAGCACGGTGGCTAGGAAAAACTCCCTAGAAAGGCTGGAACCTAGGAAGAAACCTAGAGAAGAACTAGGCTCTGAGGGGTGACCAGTCATCTTCTGGCTGTGCCAGGTGGAGTGTCACGATCATTGTTGTAAGAATCGGACCAAAATGCAGAGTGGTTTGGGTTCATCATCTTTATTACGTGACCCGGCAAAAAAGCAATAAAGAACAAAACGAACGTGAAGCTATGCAGTGTTCAAGGCAACAATACACAAACAAAATCCCACAACAAACAGGTGGGAAAAGGCTGCCTAAATATGATCCCCAATCAGAGTCAACAATAGACAGCTGCCTCTGATTGGGAACCATACCAAGCCAACCTAGAAATAGAGAAACTAGAATGCCCATCCTAGTCACACCCCGACCTAACCAAAATAGAGAATAAAGGATCTCTAAGGTCAGGGCGTGACATGGAGCTAATAACAGTACATGGCCATTTAAGGCCAGATTGTTCTTCAAGATGTTCAAACGTTCATAGATGACCAGCTGGATCAAATAAGAATCACAGTGGTTGTAGAGGGTGCAACAGGTCGGTACCTCAGGAGTAAATGTCAGTTGGCTTTGCCTCGATTCGGCAGTCTCGTCCAGATCATCATGGCATTTGTAGTTCTTTATGATAGCCACATTAGCATCTAATTATCATTTCATTTGTCGGGGGTAAATACAGCCGCACAAAATCTAATAATGAATAAAAAAATCGAGTTCAATATTCAAGTTCAATCCATGAAATATTGGAAAGTGGGAAAAAAAGTGTGCATAAGGGGTTGAACGATAGTCGTATAAATCTGATTCTCACTAATCATGTCTCAGTATGACACCGGTCCAGTCGTGGTGAACCGTGAGTCAGGCTCCAGGTTTAACCTGCCAGCTGTGGTCTGAGTTCCATGATGATTCAAATAGGCTTCATGTCCCAAATTATTTCACAACGTTAGCCTAATATGAGCCGCTAATGCTAGCGACCCTCAGGAACAACGTCAGCCTAATATGAGCCGCTAATGCTAGCGACCCTCAGGAACAACGACACTGACAAGAGGAAATAAAGGTAAACGGAATGAAATGATGCAACATGGAAGCTTCCAATGAAAGAAAACGAACACTAAAGTGACGGTTATAAACGTAAAAGTATGGTGGTACGACTGACGGTGGCTCCTGATAGTGGCTAATATTTAACATGATACAAATTGTGTAATAAAAACATAGATAACCTGGGGCATGTAATTAATCGATTATAAAGCTCATACATCATCTGGGCAGGTTCAGCCCTATAGGAGACTATAGCTTGGATCTCAATATCATCCACGCAAATTATGAGGGTTCACAATTACAATTCGGAATAACGGCACAGCTATTGAGAGCCTACTTCACTGTGGAAAAAGGGGCCGCAATACATGTCCTGTTGACATGATTTTCAGTTTGCTTCCATATGGCTGGTTTCACATTGGTCTCCAGGGATTATAAGAAAAATTGATCTAAAATAGCTACTATCTGTATTTACAATCCCCTTCTCTAAACTGATTACTCATTTACACAGATCTTATCAACAGCTCTCATCCATTTATAAATTACAGGGCATGGAGGATGTATTTTTTTTTACCCCGCTTTATTGATCTTGTGTCATCGCTGCAACTCTTCCCAACGGCCTCGGGAGACGAAGGTCGAGTCATGAGTCCCCCGAAACATGACCCGCCAAACCGCACTTCTTAACATCCGCCTGCTTAACCCGGAAGCCCGCCGCACTAATGTGTCAGAGGAAACACCGTTCAACTGATGACGATGTCAGCCTGCAGGCCCCTGGCCAGCCACAAGGAGTCGCTAGAGGGCGATGAGCCAACTAAAGCCCCCACCGGCCAAATCCTCCCCTAACCCGGACAACGCTGGGCCAAATCCTCCCCTAACCCGGACGACGCTGGGCCAAATCCTCCCCTAACCCGGACGACGCTGGGCCAAATCCTCCCCTAACCCGGACGACGCTGGGCCAAACCCTCCCCTAACCAGGACGACGCTGGGCCAAACCCTCCCCTAACCCGGACGACGCTGGGCCAAATCCTCCTCTAACCCGGACGACGCTGGGCCAAATCCTCCCCTAACCCGGACGACGCTGGGCCAAACCCTCCCCTAACCCGGACGACGCTGGGCCAAACCCTCCCCTAACCCGGACGACGCTTTGCCAAATCCTTCCCTAACCCGGACGACGCTGGGCCAACGATGGGACTCCCGATCACGGCCGGTTGTGACACAGCCTAGGATCGAACCCAGGTCTGTCGTGACTCCCCTAGAGCTGCGATGCAGTGCTTTAGACCGCTGCACCACTCGAGAGGCCCCAGAATGCTGTTATTTCTATCGGACAAAAAGAAAGAAGATTATTTTTTCCACTTGGAACTGGCAGGTTCACTTCATTCATGGGTTCCTGGTGCGTAAAGGTGGTGGAATAATGAGGGAGTACAGTGAAAGTCAGAAGAGAGCGTGTCTGTAGATACAACTCCATAAAACCTTCATTTCTTTGATCTCCACCCCAAATGAATAGCGGGTTAATAACATGCTAATCTCATGCTTAAATTCATGGACAGAATATGCATAGAGAGTAAAGTGCATAAAAAGGGAATTCCGTTCCATTTACCCACACTTAACTCTGGTTGGAATCGGCCCCATGGGCATAGATACTATACCTGTTTTCTCCCTCACGGTTAGCCCCGTATAAAGAGCCTTCCTACCTCTACCCAGAATCTCCTAACATCACACACAGAGTTTATCTCCCTCCTACAACAATCCAGAATCTCCTAACATCACACAGAGAGTTTATCTCCCTGCTACCACTACCAACTAACTCTTAACATCACACAGAGTTTATCTCCCTGCTACCACTACCAACTAACTCTTAACATCACACAGAGAGTTTATCTCCCTGCTACCACTACCAACTAACTCTTAACATCACACAGAGAGTTTATCTCCCTGCTACCACTACCAACTAACTCTTAACATCACACAGAGTTTATCTCCCTGCTACCACTACCAACTAACTCTTAACATCACACAGAGAGTTTATCTCCCTGCTACCACTACCAACTAACTCTTAACATCACACAGAGTTTATCTCCCTGCTACCACTACCAACTAACTCTTAACATCACAAAGAGTTTATCTCCCTCGTACCACTACCAACTAACTCTTAACATCACACAGAGTTTATCTCCCTCCTACCAATACCCAGTATCTCCTAACATCACACAGAGAGTGAATCTCCCTCCTACAACTACCCAGTATCTCCTAACATCACACAGAGAGTGTATCTCCCTCCTACCACTACCAACTAACTCCTCACATCACACAGAGAGTGTATCTCCCTGCTACCACTACCCAGTATCTCCTAACATCACACAGAGAGTTTATCTCCCTGCTACCACTACCCAGAATCTCTTAACATCACACAGAGAGTTTATCTCCCTGCTACTACTACCCAGAATCTCCTAACATCACACAGAGAGTTTATCTCCCTGCTACCACTACCCAGTATCTCCTAACATCACAGAGAGTTTATCTCCCTGCTACCACTACCCAGAATCTCCTAACATCACACAGAGAGTTTATCTCCCTGCTACCACTACCCAGAATCTCCTAACATCACACAGAGAGTTTATCTCCCTGCTATCACTACCCAGAATCTCCTAACATCACACAGAGAGTTTATCTCCCTGCTACCACTACCCAGAATCTCCTCACATCACACAGAGAGTTTATCTCCCTGCTACAATAACCCAGAATCTCCTCACATCACACAGAGATGCTGCAGCAGTAGAGGAAGAAAATGAAACTGGGTACTTACAGAAATGTTTAGACAATCCATATCCTGATAATAATACATAATAACAACTCATAAAGACAGCATGCTTTAACAGCTCTCCTGTGGTATATAGAGGGATTTAACAGCTGTCCTGTGTTAGAATGGTATATAGAGGGATTTAACAGCTGTCCTGTTATCACGTCAGAGGTTATGGGGAGCTTTCTAACAGATAAGTAGTTATTCCTACTATGATTCCTAATTTGGGCACATAGTATCAGATCTCTACAATACCAGGAAACACATAGTGTCAGATCTCTACAATACCAGGAAACACATAGTGTCAGATCTCTACAATACCAGGAAACACATAGTGTCAGATCTCTACAATACCAGGAAACACATAGTGTCAGATCTCTACAATACCAGGAAACACATAGTGTCAGATCTCTACAATACCAGGAAACACATAGTGTCAGATCTTTACAATACCAGGAAACACATAGTGTCAGATCTATACAATACCAGGAAACACATAGTGTCAGATCTCTACAATACCAGGAAACACATAGTATCAGATCTATACAATACCAGGAAACACATAGTATCAGATCTATACAATACCAGGAAACACATAGTGTCAGATTTTTACAATACCAGGAAACACATAGTGTCAGATCTCTACAATACCAGGAAACACATAGTGTCAGATCTCTACAATACCAGGAAACACATAGTGTCAGATCTTTACAATACCAGGAAACACATAGTGTCAGATCTTTACAATACCAGGAAACACATAGTGTCAGATCTTTACAATACCAGGAAACACATAGTGTCAGATCTTTACAATACCAGGAAACACATAGTGTCAGATCTTTACAATACCAGGAAACACATAGTGTCAGATCTCTACAATACCAGGAAACACATAGTGTCAGATCTTTACAATACCAGGAAACACATAGTGTCAGATCTTTACAATACCAGGAAACACATAGTGTCAGATCTTTACAATACCAGGAAACACATAGTGTCAGATCTTTACAATACCAGGAAACACATCAGCATGTTGTAGACAGTGCTTTAAAAGTGTTTTTTTTTTTTTTTTACCATTATTTTACCAGGTAAGTTGACTGAGAACATGTTCTCATTTGCAGCAACGACCTGGGGAATAGTTACAGGGGAGAGGAGGGGGATGAATGAGCCAATTGTAAACTGGGGATTATTAGGTGACCATGATGGTTTGAGGGCCAGATTGGGAATTTAGCCAGGACACCGGGGTTAACACCCCTACTCTTACGATAAGTGCCATGGGATCTTTAATGACCTCAGAGAGTCAGGACACCCGTTTAACGTCCCATCCGAAAGACGGCACCCTATACAGGACAGTGTCCCCAATCACTGCCCTGGGGCATTGGGATATTTTTTTAGACCAGAGGAAAGAGTGCCTCCTACTGGCCCTCCAACACCACTTCCAGCAGCATCTGGTCTCCCATCCAGGGACTGACCAGGACCAACCCTGCTTAGCTTCAGAAGCAAGCCAGCAGTGGTATGCAGGGTGGTATGCTGCTGGATTCTTCAAAACAGGTTTCTAAATGTTCCCCGTAGTACTACCAGGTTACGTTTCTTACTTCTCAAGGCTTACATCGGTGTAGTTCTAATCATAGCCGAGGGAAGTAGCCCCCCTCCCCCCCATAGCTCCCCCACCCCCAATCTACTTCTTGCGGCTATGGTTATAATGAGCATGTCATCTGTGCAGGCAGAATGGGGTGAGGTTCTGGGCCTGCTGCACCTTATCCACACTGGTCAGATGAATCTGTCCTGGAACCCATCAGGGACATGACCCCGGTAACCCTCCCGGGTGAAAAGGGCCAATGCCTGGCCAGAGGATGAGGAAGACACGGGCTACAGCGTGGAGACATCATAAGGTAAAGAGCAATATCATGTTACACTGTATTCACCATCCCTAATGTGTAGTATGGATATCATTCAGTCATATTAAATCATCACCATGTCTCTTCCCAGTGTGTAATCAAGCTGGCTCTGCACCTGTAAATGTGTAGTGATATCCTCTGATTTATCATTCACACCACATGAACAAGTTCAGATTTCCCCAGTGTGAGGCTCCTGCTTTTCATGTGTATTCTGAGTGGCAGCTGCTCGCAAAGTAAAACGAGAGAATTAAAAAAGGGTTGAACGTGGGCCAATCAGCTGCAGTCTTTCCCCCGCCTGTAGAGATATGCAGCGTGAGCATCAAACACGGTGTCAACGTGTGATCTTCAAAAGCTCCCATCCGCCGTATTAGCATAAACATGTATGATACAAGTAAGAAGTCTCAACTTTCCCAAAGCCAAGCTGAGAACAAAGCTACCCACAGAGAAATGCATCCCAAAGCCAAGCTGAGAGCAAAGATACCCAAGGAGAAATGCATCCCAAAGCCAATCTGAGAACAAAGATACCCAAGGAGAAATGCATCCCAAAGCCAAGCTGAGAGCAAAGATACCCACCGAGAAATGCATCCCAAAGCCGAACTGAGAGCAAAGATACCCACAGAGAAATGCATCCCAAAGCCGAACTGAGAACAAAGATACCCAAGGAGAAATGCATCCGATTTGAACCAATTAAATGCATATAAAGAATTGTGTCATCAGCATCAGGAACTACCTGAAGCAACACAATCAGCACACATTTCATATTCACATCACAAATCAATGAAACAGATTTAAAATGGAGACCCCTTATCTGCATTGCTTTGTTGTCTGGTTCAACTCCCTTGAGTTTAGGCATTAGAAACAAGACGAGGGAAATAAACCCGAGAACTCCTTCAATCCCTCAGCCTCTGCCTCTGCATCTGCCTCTGCCTCTGCCTCTGCCTCTGCCTCTGCCTCTGCCTCTGCCCGGATGGATCAAAGCAGGTGTCACAGAAAGTTTATAGGGCGCATGAAAACAGCCATGAGAATAATGGTAACAGAGTGTGAGAAGAGGCTTTCACTCGGAGAGTTAGGTAGAGTCAAGCTTCCCTCTGAGAGTTAGGGAGAGTCAAGCTTCCCTCTGAGAGTTAGGGAGAGTCAAGCTTCCCTCTGAGAGTTAGGGAGAGTCAAGCTTCCCTCTGAGAGTTAGGGAGAGTCAAGCTTCCCTCTGAGAGTTAGGGAGAGTCAAGCTTCACTCTGAGAGTTAGGGAGAGTCAAGCTTCCCTCTGAGAGTTAGGGAGAGTCAAGCTTCCCTCTGAGAGTTAGGGAGAGTCAAGCTTCCCTCTGAGAGTTAGGGAGAGTCAAGCTTCCCTCTGAGAGTTAGGGAGAGTCAAGCTTCACTCTGAGAGTTAGGGAGAGTCAAGCTTCCCTCTGAGAGTTAGGGAGAGTCAAGCTTCCCTCTGAGAGTTAGGGAGAGTCAAGCTACCCTCTGAGAGTTAGGGAGAGTCAAGTTTCCCTCTGAGAGTTAGGGAGAGTCACACACCTTCCTTCCCTCTGAGAGTTAGGGAGAGTCAGGCTTCCCTCTGAGAGTTAGGGAGAGTCAAGCTTCCCTCTGAGAGTTAGGGAGAGTCAAGCTTCACTCTGAGAGTTAGGGAGAGTCAAGCTTCCCTCTGAGAGTTAGGGAGAGTCAAGCTACCCTCTGAGAGTTAGGGAGAGTCAAGCTTCACGCTGAGAGTTAGGGAGAGTCAAGCTTCCCTCTGAGAGTTAGGGAGAGTCAAGCTACCCTCTGAGAGTTAGGGAGAGTCAAGTTTCCCTCTGAGAGTTAGGGAGAGTCAAGCTTCACTCAGAGTTAGAGAGAGTCAAGCTTCCCTCTGAGAGTTAGGGAGAGTCAAGCTACCCTCTGAGAGTTAGGGAGAGTCACGCTCCTTACTTCCCTCTGAGAGTTAGGGAGAGTCAAGCTTCTCTTTGAGAGTTAGGGAGAGTCACTCTCCTTCCTTCCCTCTGAGAGTTAGGGAGAGTCACTCTCCTTCCTTCCCTCTGAGAGTTAGGGAGAGTCAAGCTTCCCTCGGAGAGTTAGGGAGAGTCACGCTCCTTCCTTCCCTCTGAGAGTTAGGGAGAGTCAGGCTTCCCTCTGAGAGTTAGGGAGAGTCACGCTCCTTCCTTCCCTCTGAGAGTTAGGGAGAGTCAGGCTTCCCTCTGAGAGTTAGGGAGAGTCACGCTCCTTCCTTCCCTCTGAGAGTTAGGGAGAGTCACGCTCCTTCCTTCCCTCTGAGAGTTAGGGAGAGTCAAGCTTCCCTCTGAGAGTTAGGGAGAGTCACTCTCCTTCCTTCCCTCTGAGAGTTAGGGAGAGTCAAGCTTCCCTCTGAGAGTTAGGGAGAGTCACTCTCCTTCCTTCCCTCTGAGAGTTAGGGAGAGTCACTCTCCTTCCTTCCCTCTGAGAGTTAGGGAGAGTCACTCTCCTTCCTTCCCTCTGAGAGTTAGGGAGAGTCACGCTCCTCTGAGGACCTGACCTTTGAGAGAGAAGAGGAAGGGTTAAACAAGCCCTGGTCGACACAACAGGTGTTTGCTGATTGGTAATTGATGGAGACAAAAATAACTGCAGGGACATGAATGCTTTTGCTGTCTCTCATGTCTTTCCCAATAAGCAAAATGGCTTGGTTTATAGTTTCTGACCATTTCAAGAATTGTATAACAGAGATCCTTCCAGCTGTCTGGAGGTGATAGATCCATAGTGGGGTCCTTCCAGCTGTCTGGGGGTGATAGATCCATAGTGGGGTCCTTCCAGCTGTCTGGAGGTGATAGCTCCATAGTGGGGTCCTTCCAGCTGTCTGGGGGTGATAGATCCATAGTGGGGTCCTTCCAGCTGTCTGGAGGTGATAGATCCATAGTGGGGTCCTTCCAGCTGTCTGGAGGTGATAGATCCATAGTGGGGTCCTTCCAGCTGTCTGGGGGTGATAGATCCATAGTGGGGTCCTTCAAGCTGTCTGGAGGTGATAGATCCATAGTGGGGTCCTTCTAGCTGTCTGGGGGTGATAGATCCATAGTGGGGTCCTTCTAGCTGTCTGGGGGTGATAGATCCATAGTGGGGTCCTTCCAGCTGTCTGGGGGTGATAGATCCATAGTGGGGTCCTTCCAGCTGTCTGGGGGTGATAGATCCATAGTGGGGTCATTCCAGCTGTCTGGTGGTGATAGATCCATAGTGGGGTCCTTCCAGCTGTCTGGGGGTGATAGATCCATAGTGGGGTCCTTCCAGCTGTCTGGGGGTGATAGATCCATAGTGGGGTCCTTACAGCTGTCTGGGGGTGATAGATCCATAGTGGGGTCCTTCCAGCTGTCTGGGGGTGATAGATCCATAGTGGGGTCCTTCCAGCTGTCTGGGGGTGATAGATCCATAGTGGGGTCCTTTCAGCTGTCTGGGAGTGATAGATCCATAGTGGGGTCCTTCCAGCTGTCTGGGGGTGATAGATCCATAGTGGGGTCCTTCTAGCTGTCTGGGGGTGATAGATCCATAGTGGGGTCCTTCCAGCTGTCTGGGGGTGATAGATCCATAGTGGGGTCCTTCCAGCTGTCTGGGGGTGATAGATCCATAGTGGGGTCCTTCCAGCTGTCTGGGGGTGATAGATCCATAGTGGGGTCCTTCTAGCTGTCTGGGGGTGATAGATCCATAGTGGGGTCCTTCCAGCTGTCTGGGGGTGATAGATCCATAGTGGGGTCCTTCCAGCTGTCTGGTGGTGATAGATCCATAGTGGGGTCCTTCCAGCTGTCTGGGGGTGATAGATCCATAGTGGGGTCCTTCCAGCTGTCTGGAGGTGATAGATCCATATTGGGGTCCTTCCAGCTGTCTGGGGGTGATAGATCCATAGTGGGGTCCTTCCAGCTGTCTGGGGGTGATAGATCCATAGTGGGGTCCTTCCAGCTGTCTGGGGGTGATAGATCCATAGTGGGGTCCTTCCAGCTGTCTGGGGGTGATAGATCCATAGTGGGGTCCTTCCAGCTGTCTGGGGGTGATAGATCCATAGTGGGGTCCTTTCAGCTGTCTGGGAGTGATAGATCCATAGTGGGGTCCTTCCAGCTGTCTGGGGGTGATAGATCCATAGTGGGGTCCTTCTAGCTGTCTGGGGGTGATAGATCCATAGTGGGGTCCTTCCAGCTGTCTGGGGGTGATAGATCCATAGTGGGGTCCTTCAGCTGTCTGGGGGTGATAGATCCATAGTGGGGTCCTTCCAGCTGTCTGGGGGTGATAGATCCATAGTGGGGTCCTTCCAGCTGTCTGGGGGTGATAGATCCATAGTGGGGTCCTTCCAGCTGTCTGGGGGTGATAGATCCATAGTGGGGTCCTTCCAGCTGTCTGGGGGTGATAGATCCATAGTGGGGTCCTTCCAGCTGTCTGGGGGTGATAGATCCATAGTGGGGTCCTTCCAGTTGTCTGGGGGTGATAGATCCATAGTGGGGTCCTTCCAGCTGTCTGGGGGTGATAGATCCATAGTGGGGTCCTTCCAGCTGTCTGGGGGTGATAGATCCATAGTGGGGTCCTTCCAGCTGTCTGGGGCTGATAGATCCATAGTGGGGTCCTTCTAGCTGTCTGGGGGTGATAGATCCATAGTGGGGTCCTTCCAGCTGTCTGGGGGTGATAGATCCATAGTGGGGTCCTTCCAGCTGTCTGGGGGTGATAGATCCATAGTGGGGTCCTTCCAGCTGTCTGGGGGTGATAGATCCAGAGTGGGGTCCTTCTAGCTGTCTGGAGGTGATAGATCCATAGTGGGGTCCTTCCAGCTGTCTGGAGGTGATAGATCCATAGTGGGGTCCTTCCAGCTGTCTGGGGGTGATAGATCCATAGTGGGGTCCTTCCAGCTGTCTGGGGATGATAGATCCATAGTGGGGTCCTTCTAGCTGTCTGGGGGTGATAGATCCATAGTGGGGTCCTTCCAGCTGTCTGGGGGTGATAGATCCATAGTGGGGTACTTCCAGCTGTCTGGTGGTGATAGATCCATAGTGGGGTCCTTCCAGCTGTCTGGGGGTGATAGATCCATAGTGGGGTCCTTCCAGCTGTCTGGAGGTGATAGATCCATATTGGGGTCCTTCCAGCTGTCTGGGGGTGATAGATCCATAGTGGGGTCCTTCTAGCTGTCTGGAGGTGATAGATCCATAGTGGGGTCCTTCCAGCTGTCTGGAGGTGATAGATCCATAGTGGGGTCCTTCCAGCTGTCTGGGGGTGATAGATCCATAGTGAGGTCCTTCCAGCTGTCTGGAGGTGATAGATCCATAGTGGGGTCCTTCCAGCTGTCTGGGGGTGATAGATCCATAGTGGGGTCCTTCCAGCTGTCTGGAGGTGATAGATCCATAGTGGGGTCCTTCCAGCTGTTTGGAGGTGATAGATCCATAGTGGGGTCCTTCCAGCTGTCTGTGGGTGATAGATCCATATTGGGGTCCTTCCAGCTGTCTGGAGGTGATAGATCCATAGTGGGGTCCTTCCAGCTGTTTGGAGGTGATAGATCCATAGTGGGGTCCTTCCAGCTGTCTGGGGGTGATAGATCCATAGTGGGGTACTTCCAGCTTTCTGGGGGTGATAGATCCATAGTGGGGTCCTTCCAGCTGTCTGGGGGTGATAGATCCATAGTGGGGTCCTTCCAGCTGTCTGGGGGTGATATTTCCATAGTGGGGTCCTTCCAGCTGTCTGGGGGTGATAGATCCATTGTGGGGTCCTTCCAGCTGTCTGGGGGTGATAGATCCATAGTGGGGTCCTTCCAGCTGTCTGGGGGTGATAGATCCATAGTGGGGTCCTTCCAGCTGTCTGGAGGTGATAGATCCATAGTGGGGTCCTTCCAGCTGTCTGGGGGTGATAGATCCATAGTGGGGTCCTTCCAGCTGTCTGGAGGTGATAGATCCATAGTGGGGTCCTTCCAGCTGTCTGGAGGTGATAGATCTATAGTGGGGTCCTTCCAGCTGTCTGGGGGTGATAGATCCATAGTGGGGTCCTTCCAGCTGTCTGGGGGTGATAGATCCATAGTGGGGTCCTTTCAGCTGTCTGGGGGTGATAGATCCATAGTGGGGTCCTTCCAGCTGTCTGGAGGTGATAGATCCATAGTGGGGTCCTTCCAGCTGTCTTGGGGTGATAGATCCATAGTGGGGTCCTTCCATCTGTCTTGGGGTGATAGATCCATAGTGGGGTCCTTCCAGCTGTCTGGGGGTGATAGATCCATAGTGGGGTCCTTCCAGCTGTCTGGGGGTGATATTTCCATAGTGGGGTCCTTCCAGCTGTCTGGGGGTGATAGATCCATAGTGGGGTCCTTCCAGCTGTCTGGGGGTGATAGATCCATAGTGGGGTCCTTCCAGATGTCTGGAGGTGATAGATCCATAGTGGGGTCCTTCCAGCTGTCTGGAGGTGATAGATCCATAGTGGGGTCCTCCCAGGTGTCTGGGGGTGATAGATCCATAGTGGGGTCCTTCCAGCTGTCTGGAGGTGTTAGATCCATAGTGGGGTCCTTCCAGCTGTCTGGGGGTGATAGATCCATAGTGGGGTCCTTCCAGCTGTCTGGGGGTGATAGATCCATAGTGGGGTCCTTCCAGCTGTCTGGGGGTGATAGATCCATAGTGGGGTCCTTCCAGCTGTCTGGGGGTGATAGATCCATAGTGGGGTCCTTCCAGCTGTCTGGGGGTGATAGATCCATAGTGGGGTCCTTTCAGCTGTCTGGGAGTGATAGATCCATAGTGGGGTCCTTCCAGCTGTCTGGGAGTGATAGATCCATAGTGGGTTCCTTCCAGCTGTCTGGGGGTGATAGATCCATAGTGGGGTCCTTCCAGCTGTCTGGGGGTGATAGATCCATAGTGGGGTCCTTCCAGCTGTCTGGGGGTGATAGATCCATAGTGGGGTCCTTCCAGCTGTCTGGGGGTGATAGATCCATAGTGGGGTCCTTCCAGCTGTCTGGGGCTGATAGATCCATAGTGGGGTCCTTCTAGCTGTCTGGGGGTGATAGATCCATAGTGGGGTCCTTCCAGCTGTCTGGGGGTGATAGATCCATAGTGGGGTCCTTCCAGCTGTCTGGGGGTGATAGATCCATAGTGGGGTCCTTCCAGCTGTCTGGGGGTGATAGATTCATAGTGGGGTCCTTCCAGCTGTCTGGGGGTGATAGATCCATAGTGGGGTCCTTCCAGCTGTCTGGGGGTGATAGATCCATAGTGGGGTCCTTCCAGCTGTCTGGGGGTGATAGATCCATAGTGGGGTCCTTCCAGCTGTCTGGGGGTGATAGATCCATAGTGGGGTCCTTCCAGCTGTCTGGGGGTGATAGATCCATAGTGGGGTCCTTCCAGCTGTCTGGGGGTGATAGATCCATAGTGGGGTCCTTCCAGCTGTCTGGGGGTGATAGATCCATAGTGGGGTCCTTCCAGCTGTCTGGGGGCGGATAGATCCATAGTGGGGTCCTTCCAGCTGTCTGGAGGTGATAGATCCATAGTGGGGTCCTTCCAGCTGTCTGGGGGTGATAGATCCATAGTGGGGTCCTTCCAGCTGTCTGGGGGTGATAGATCCATAGTGGGGTCCTTCCAGCTGTCTGGGGGTGATAGATCCATAGTGGGGTCCTTCCAGCTGTCTGGGGGTGATAGATCCATAGTGGGGTCCTTCCAGCTGTCTGGGGGTGATAGATCCATAGTGGGGTCCTTCAGCTGTCTGGGAGTGATAGATCCATAGTGGGGTCCTTCCAGCTGTCTGGGGGTGATAGATCCATAGTGGGGTCCTTCCAGCTGTCTGGGGGTGATAGATCCATAGTGGGGTCCTTCCAGCTGTCTGGGGGTGATAGATCCATAGTGGGGTCCTTCCAGCTGTCTGGGGGTGATAGATCCATAGTGGGGTCCTTCCAGCTGTCTGGGGGTGATAGATCCATAGTGGGGTCCTTCCAGCTGTCTGGGGGTGATAGATCCATAGTGGGGTCCTTCCAGCTGTCTGGGGTGATAGATCCATAGTGGGGTCCTTCCAGCTGTCTGGGGGTGATAGATCCATAGTGGGGTCCTTCCAGCTGTCTGGGGGTGATAGATCCATAGTGGGGTCCTTCCAGCTGTCTGGGGGTGATAGATCCATAGTGGGGTCCTTCCAGCTGTCTGGGGCTGATAGATCCATAGTGGGGTCCTTCTAGCTGTCTGGGGGTGATAGATCCATAGTGGGGTCCTTCCAGCTGTCTGGGGGTGATAGATCCATAGTGGGGTCCTTCCAGCTGTCTGGGGGTGATAGATCCATAGTGGGGTCCTTCCAGCTGTCTGGGGGTGATAGATCCATAGTGGGGTCCTTCCAGCTGTCTGGGGGTGATAGATCCATAGTGGGGTCCTTCTAGCTGTCTGGAGGTGATAGATCCATAGTGGGGTCCTTCCAGCTGTCTGGAGGTGATAGATCCATAGTGGGGTCCTTCCAGCTGTCTGGGGGTGATAGATCCATAGTGGGGTCCTTCCAGCTGTCTGGGGATGATAGATCCATAGTGGGGTCCTTCCTAGCTGTCTGGGGGTGATAGATCCATAGTGGGGTCCTTCCAGCTGTCTGGGGGTGATAGATCCATAGTGGGGTACTTCCAGCTGTCTGGGGGTGATAGATCCATAGTGGGGTCCTTCCAGCTGTCTGGGGGTGATAGATCCATAGTGGGGTCCTTCCAGCTGTCTGGAGGTGATAGATCCATAGTGGGGTCCTTCCAGCTGTCTGGGGGTGATAGATCCATAGTGGGGTCCTTCTAGCTGTCTGGAGGTGATAGATCCATAGTGGGGTCCTTCCAGCTGTCTGGAGGTGATAGATCCATAGTGGGGTCCTTCCAGCTGTCTGGGGGTGATAGATCCATAGTGAGGTCCTTCCAGCTGTCTGGAGGTGATAGATCCATAGTGGGGTCCTTCCAGCTGTCTGGGGGTGATAGATCCATAGTGGGGTCCTTCCAGCTGTCTGGAGGTGATAGATCCATAGTGGGGTCCTTCCAGCTGTCTGGGGGTGATAGATCCATAGTGGGGTCCTTCCAGCTGTCTGGGGGTGATAGATCCATAGTGGGGTCCTTCCAGCTGTCTGGAGGTGATAGATCCATAGTGGGGTCCTTCCAGCTGTTTGGAGGTGATAGATCCATAGTGGGGTCCTTCCAGCTGTCTGGGGGTGATAGATCCATAGTGGGGTACTTCCAGCTGTCTGGGGTGATAGATCCATAGTGGGGTCCTTCCAGCTGTCTGGGGTGATAGATCCATAGTGGGGTCCTTCCAGCTGTCTGGGGGTGATATTTCCATAGTGGGGTCCTTCCAGCTGTCTGGGGGTGATAGATCCATTAGTGGGGTCCTTCCAGCTGTCTGGGGGTGATAGATCCATAGTGGGGTCCTTCCAGCTGTCTGGGGTGATAGATCCATAGTGGGGTCCTTCCAGCTGTCTGGAGGTGATAGATCCATAGTGGGGTCCTTCCAGCTGTCTGGGGGTGATAGATCCATAGTGGGGTCCTTCCAGCTGTCTGGAGGTGATAGATCCATAGTGGGGTCCTTCCAGCTGTCTGGGGGTGATAGATCCATAGTGGGGTCCTTCCAGCTGTCTGGAGGTGATAGATCCATAGTGGGGTCCTTCCAGCTGTCTGGGGTGATAGATCCATAGTGGGGTCCTTCCAGCTGTCTGGGGTGATAGATCCATAGTGGGGTCCTTCCAGCTGTCTGGGGGTGATAGATCCATAGTGGGGTCCTTCCAGCTGTCTGGGGGTGATAGATCCATAGTGGGGTCCTTCCAGCTGTCTGGGGGTGATAGATCCATAGTGGGGTCCTTCCAGCTGTCTGGGGTGATAGATCCATAGTGGGGTCCTTCCAGCTGTCTGGGGTGATAGATCCATAGTGGGGTCCTTCCAGCTGTCTGGGGTGATAGATCCATAGTGGGGTCCTTCCAGCTGTCTGGGGGTGATAGATCCATAGTGGGGTCCTTCCAGCTGTCTGGGGGTGATAGATCCATAGTGGGGTCCTTCCAGCTGTCTGGGGGTGATAGATCCATAGTGGGGTCCTTCCAGCTGTCTGGGGGTGATAGATCCATAGTGGGGTCCTTCCAGCTGTCTGGGGGTGATAGATCCATAGTGGGGTCCTTCCAGCTGTCTGGGGGTGATAGATCCATAGTGGGGTCCTTCCAGCTGTCTGGGGGTGATAGATCCATAGTGGGGTCCTTCCAGCTGTCTGGGGTGATAGATCCATAGTGGGGTCCTTCCAGCTGTCTGGGGGTGATAGATCCATAGTGGGGTCCTTCCAGCTGTCTGGGGGTGATAGATCCATAGTGGGGTCCTTCCAGCTGTCTGGGGGTGATAGATCCATAGTGGGGTCCTTCCAGCTGTCTGGAGGTGATAGATCCATAGTGGGGTCCTTCCAGCTGTCTGGGGTGATAGATCCATAGTGGGGTCCTTCCAGCTGTCTGGGGGTGATAGATCCATAGTGGGGTCCTTCCAGCTGTCTGGGGGTGATAGATCCATAGTAGGGGTCCTTCCAGCTGTCTGGGGGTGATAGATCCATAGTGGGGTCCTTCCAGCTGTCTGGGGGTGATAGATCCATAGTGGGGTCCTTCCAGCTGTCTGGGGTGATAGATCCATAGTGGGGTCCTTCCAGCTGTCTGGGGGTGATAGATCCATAGTGGGGTCCTTCCAGCTGTCTGGGGGTGATAGATCCATAGTGGGGTCCTTCCAGCTGTCTGGGGTGATAGATCCATAGTGGGGTCCTTCCAGCTGTCTGGGGGTGATAGATCCATAGTGGGGTCCTTCCAGCTGTCTGGAGGTGATAGATCCATAGTGGGTCCTTCCAGCTGTCTGGGGTGATAGATCCATAGTGGGGTCCTTCCAGCTGTCTGGGGTGATAGATCCATAGTGGGTCCTTCCAGCTGTCTGGGGGTGATAGATCCATAGTGGGGTCCTTCCAGCTGTCTGGGGTGATAGATCCATAGTGGGGTCCTTCCAGCTGTCTGGGGGTGATAGATCCATAGTGGGGTCCTTCCAGCTGTCTGGGGGTGATAGATCCATAGTGGGTCCTTCCAGCTGTCTGGGGGTGATAGATCCATAGTGGGGTCCTTCCAGCTGTCTGGGGGTGATAGATCCATAGTGGGGTCCTTCCAGCTGTCTGGGGTGATAGATCCATAGTGGGGTCCTTCCAGCTGTCTGGGGGTGATAGATCCATAGTGGGGTCCTTCCAGCTGTCTGGGGG
>NW_024058570.1:0-51952 GCF_016432855.1 Salvelinus namaycush
CCTGCAGTAGCCCCTGCTGGTAGCCCTGCAGTAGTCCTGCTGGTAGCCCTGCTGGTAGCCCTGCAGTAGCCCTGCTGGTAGCCCTGCTGGTAGCCCTGCAGTAGCCCTGCTGGTAGCCCTGCAGTAGCCCTGCAGTAGCCCTGCTGGTAGCCCTGCAGTAGTCCTGCTGGTAGCCCTGCTGGTAGCCCTGCAGTAGCCCTGCTGGTAGCCCTGCTGGTAGCCCTGCAGTAGCCCTGCTGGTAGCCCTGCTGGTAGCCCTGCTGGTAGCCCTGCAGTAGCCCTGCTGGTAGCCCTGCAGTAGCCCTGCTGGTAGCCCTGCAGTAGCCCTGCTGGTAGCCCTGCTGGTAGCCTTGCAGTAGTCCTGCTGGTAGCCCTGCAGTAGTCCTGCTGGTAGCCCTGCAGTAGCCCTGCTGGTAGCCCTGCTGGTAGCCCTGCAGTTGTCCTGGGAGAAGTCTTACTGCTAGGGGGGCACACAGACAAGCTGCATCCCAAACAGAAACCTTTTCTCCAATATAATGCAGGGGCCCCGGTTAGAAGCAGTGTACTATGTAGGGAATAAGGGCCCTGGTTAGAAGCAGTGTACTATGTAGGGAATAAGGGCCCCTGGTTAGAAGCAGTGTACTATGTAGGGAATAAGGGCCCCTGGTTAGAAGCAGTGTACTATGTAGGGAATAAGGGCCCCTGGTTAGAAGCAGTGTACTATGTAGGGAATAAGGGCCCCTGGTTAGAAGCAGTGTACTATGTAGGGAATAAGGGCCCTGGTTAGAAGCAGTGTACTATGTAGGGAATAAGGGCCCTGGTTAGAAGCAGTGTACTATGTAGGGAATAGTGACCCCTGGTTAGAAGCAGTTTACTATGTAGGGAATAAGGGCCCCTGGTTAGAAGCAGTGTACTATGTAGGGAATAAGGGCCCTGGTTAGAAGCAGTGTACTATGTAGGGAATAGGGGCCCCGGTTAGAAGCAGTGTACTATGTAGGGAATAGTGACCCCCTATTATAAGTAGTGTACTATGTAGGGAATAAGGGCCCCTGGTTAGAAGCAGTGTACTATGTAGGGAATAAGGACCCTGGTTAGAAGCAGTGTACTATGTAGGGAATAAGGGCCCTGGTTAGAAGCAGTGTACTATGTAGGGAATAGGGGCCCCGGTTAGAAGCAGTGTACTATGTAGGGAATAGTGACCCCCTATTATAAGTAGTGTACTATGTAGGGAATAAGGGCCCTGGTTAGAAGCAGTGTACTATGTAGGGAATAAGGGCCCTGGTTAGAAGCAGTGTACTATGTAGGGAATAGTGACCCCCTATTATAAGTAGTGTACTATGTAGGGAATAAGGGCCCTGGTTAGAAGCAGTGTACTATGTAGGGAATAAGGACCCTGGTTACAAGCAGTGTACTATGTAGGGAATAAGGGCCCTGGTTAGAAGCAGTGTACTATGTAGGGAATAAGGGCCCTGGTTAGAAGCAGTGTACTATGTAGGGAATAAGGGCCCTGGTTAGAAGCAGTGTACTATGTAGGGAATAGTGACTCCCTATTATAAGTAGTGTACTATATAGGGAATAGTGGTTATAAGTAGTGAACTATATAGGGAATAGTGGTTATAAGTAGTGTACTATATAGGGAATAAGGGCCCCGGTTAGAAGCAGTGTACTATGTAGGGAATAAGGACCCTGGTTAGAAGCAGTGTACTATGTAGGGAATAAGGGCCCTGGTTAGAAGCAGTGTACTATGTAGGGAATAAGGGCCCTGGTTAGAAGCAGTGTACTATGTAGGGAATAAGGGCCCTGGTTAGAAGCAGTGTACTATGTAGGGAATAAGGGCCCCGGTTAGAAGCAGTGTACTATGTAGGGAATAGTGACTCCCTATTATAAGTAGTGTACTATGTAGGGAATAGTGGCCCCCTATTATAAGTAGTGCACTATGTAGGGAATAGGCCCTGGTTATAAGTAGTGTACTATGTAGGGAATAGGCCCTGGTTATAAGTAGTGTACTATGTAGGGAATAGGCCCTGGTTATAAGTAGTGTACTATGTAGGGAATAGGGGCCCTGGTTATAAGTAGTGCACTATGTAGGGAATAGTGTTCTATTTGGGAGGATGTCACACGAGGCCATCTGAGGACAGAACAGGAAGTTCTGTGCTCATCACATCCTCCTGGGTGTCCAAGGTCCAGTGTGACCAACACAGGAAGTTCTGTGCTCATCACATCCTCCTGGGTGTCCAAGGTCCAGTGTGACCAACACAGGAAGTTCAGTGCTCATCACATCCTCCTGGGTGTCCAAGGTCCAGTGTGACCAACACAGGAAGTTCAGTGCTCATCACATCCTCCTGGGTGTCCAAGGTCCGACCAACACAGAGCACATACCACTACTGGGAATGCTTTCTGATGCAATTCCTACTGTTGACAACAGAGTTATCTAAATACAGGTGTGTCCTACGAAGGTAAAGGTCCAACCCTCTAGATAAACAACAGAACAAACTAAGGTTTGGGTTCCATGTCCATCTAGATTCTAGACAGACAGTGATAGTCAAGCGTTTCATTCCAGGGTTTTAATAGTGAAGACATCAAAACTAGGAAATAACACATATGGAATCATGTCATTACTAAAAGAAGTGTTAAACAAAAAAATAGATTTTATATTTGAGATTCTTCAAAGTTGCCATCCTTTGCCTTGACAGCTTTGCACACTTTTGGTATTCTCTCAACCAGCTTCATGAGGCAGTCACCTGGAACGCATTTCAATTAATTAACAAGTGTGCCTTGTTAAAAGTTAATTTGAGGAATTTCTTTCCTTCTTAATTTGATTGAGCCAATCAGTTGTGTTGTGACAAGGTAGGGGTGGTATACAGAAGAAAGCCCTATTTGGTAAAAGACTAAGTCCATATTATGGCAAGAACAGCTCAAATAAACAAAGAGAAACGACAATCCATCATTACTTTAAGACATGAAGGTCAGTCAGTACAGAAAATGTCAGGAACGTTGAGAGGTTGCAGCGCTCACAGTAATTTAGCCCAACAGGATTCAAAACAAAAAGTATATAAAAACACTGTCAGCTTTTAAACCGAGGTCTTTAGTTCAGGTTTCAGCGTTCGACCGGTTTCAGTTTCAGCGTTCGACAGCGTTCAACAACAACAAACATACGTTGCGCTCTGATGCCGTGTGATACTGGACAGCAGAGTGAAGGAAAAGCTGCCGACAAGTGCTCAGCATATGTGGGAACTCCTTCAAGAAATCATTCCAGGTGAAGCTGGTTGAGAGAATGCCAAGAGTATGCAAAGCTGTCGTCAAGGCAAAGGGTGGCTAATTGATTTGTTTAACACCTTTTTGGTTACTACATGATTCCATGTGTGTTATTTCATAGTTTTGATGTCGTCACTATTATTCTACAATGTAGAAAATAGGACAAATTTTTAAAAAAAACTTGAATGAGTAGGTGTGTCACAACACCCTTTCCCTATGTAGTGCACTACTTTTGTCCAGAGCCCTATGGCACCCTATTCCCTATGTAGTGCACTACTTTTGTCCAGAGCCCTATGGCACCCTATTCCCTATGTAGTGCACTACTTTTGTCCAGAGCCCTATGGCACCCTATTCCCTATGTAGTGCACTACTTTTGTCCAGAGCCCTATGAGACCCTATTCCCTATGTAGTGCACTACTTTTGACCAGAGCCCTATGGCACCCTATTCCCTATGTAGTGCACTACTTTTGACCAGAGCCCTATGGCACACTATTCCCTATGTAGTGCACTACTTTTGTCCAGAGCCCTATGGGGGAATAGAGTGCCCTTTTGGATGCAGTCGGAGACTGATCATTGCCATGCAGATAGTGAGCCTGGCTGATGGCTGACCATGTCATCAGTCTGGAAACAGCAGTACATGACTCTTCATTCAGGCGAGACAAGCCCAGGAGACAGACGCTGACACTAGGCTATACCATTAGGCCATTCTGGAGGGTGGAGACTGACACTAGGCTGTACCATTAGGCCATTCTGGAGGGTGGAGACTGACACTAGGCTATACCATTAGGCCATTCTGAAGGGAGGAGACTGACACTAGGCTGTACCATTGGGCCATTCTGAAGGGTGGAGACTGACACTAGGCTGTACCATTGGGCCATTCTGGAGGGTGGAGACTGACACTAGGCTATACCATTAGGCCATTCTGAAGGGAGGAGACTGACACTAGGCTGTACCATTGGGCCATTCTGAAGGGTGGAGACTGACACTAGGCTGTACCATTAGGCCATTCTGGAGGGTGGAGACTGACACTAGGCTGTACCATTGGGCCATTCTGAAGGGTGGAGACTGTACCATTAGGCCATTCTGGAGGGTGGAGACTGACACTAGGCTGTACCATTAGGCCATTCTGAAGGGTGGAGACTGACACTAGGCTGTACCATTAGGCCATTCTGAAGGGTGGAGACTGACACTAGGCTATACCATTAGGCCATTCTGAAGGGTGGAGACTGACACTAGGCTGTACCATTAGGCCATTCTGAAGGGTGAAGACTGACACTAGGCTGTACCATTAGGCCATTCTGAAGGGTGGAGACTGACACTAGGCTGTACCATTAGGCCATTCTGAAGGGTGGAGACTGTACCATTAGGCCATTCTGAAGGGTGGAGACTGACACTAGGCTGTACCATTAGGCCATTCTGGAGGGTGGAGACCAGGGATGCAAACTGCTGAGGGCCCAAAAAGGTGAAGTCTTAAATCCCTGCTAGGAGAAAATGCAGGTTTTTAACTAATTAAACAACAGAATATGATCTACATGCTCAGTCCGTGTGTAAAATCAAGTAGAAATAGAATGAAACAAACAGCATTCTATTGTTGTTCTAGTATAGTGGCCTCTATAGTAGACATCGATCAAGTGCACAAGGCTACATGCGTGCAAAAATAACATTCACTGAGTACACGTGTATAATCCCCCTTCACTCACACACAAGTGGTACTGTCAAGTTCAACACAACAAAAGCAAGGCTACACTTCACACTTCCTGCCTGTGGACATCTGTTCTACAATGTGCCAGCAGAGCATATGATACCCTTTGTTGGCATAATTGATCTCCTTTCAGGCAGAGAGTACACCTGGCATACCCCTTTAATCCACTATATTGAAAGAGGGGAAGTGTGTGGTGTTCCTTTCACCTCTATAGTGGCATTCATCTTAAGTCAGTCCCAGTTTAATTAAGCCAGGCCCAGTTTAAGCCAGGCCCAGTTTAAGCCAGGCCCAGTTTAATTAAGCCAGGCCCAGTTTAAGCCAGGCCCAGTTTAATTAAGCCAGGCCCAGTTTAAGCCAGGCCCAGTTTAAGCCAGGCCCAGTTTAAGCCAGGCCCAGTTTAAGCCAGGCCCAGTTTAATTAAGCCAGGCCCAGTTTAAGCCAGGCCCAGTTTAAGCCAGGCCCAGTTTAAGCCAGGCCCAGTTTAATTAAGCCAGGCCCAGTTTAAGCCAGGCCCAGTTTAAGCCAGGCCCAGTTTAAACCAGGCCCAGCTCCAGCTACACGTGATCCCTGAATCCACTTGTTTAACAAGTAACACCTCATTTTCACCTAATTCTCTCATTCTGAAAATTAACCACATTCTGTAGAGGGAAAACATTACTTAACAGATAGTGGTTAGTTCGTTAGCTAGTTAACATTTCACACAGATTGCCAGGGTCAAGAACGCGTTATAACTTGAGGAACGGCAAGGAGTCGTGTACCAGTTAATACTATAGCGAATTGGTTACGTTACTAACGTTAGCTCTTCTGATGTTAACTAGCTAACGTTACAACATTTCACACAGATTGCCAGGGTCCAGTAAGCAACTAACGTGTTATAACTTGAGGAACGGTGTTGTGCTGAAAAGCCCCCCCCGCTGCCAGAACCCCCCCCACCCTTTGCGTAAACGCGCACGCACTCAATTCTTCATTGCTGCGACTTGCTAGTTGAGATTTCTGATCACGTTAGGCTGCGTTTCATTTTTTTTTATTATGACGGTAAAATCGCGGGGGGGGGGGGGGGGTTTGGCTATTTATTTCAAGTGTATTAGTCTATAAATAAATATCTTTGCCAAAATGTGTAATCTCTCCCATGTCATATTCGACTAGCAGTTGTTCTGAAATGTTTATTGCTTGTCTACATTTTATGTTTAATATAACACACATACAGTTGAAGTCTGAAGTTTACATACACTTAGGTTGGTGTCATTAAAACTCGTTTTTCAACCACTCCACACATTTCTTGTTAACAAACTATAGTTTTGGCAAGTTGGGTTAGTGCACAAGTCATTTTTCCAACAATTGTTTACAGACAGATTACTTCACTTATAATTCACTGTATCACAATTCCAGTGGGTCAGAAGTTTACATACACTGTTGACTGTGTCTTTAAACAGCTTGGAAAATTCCAGAAAATGATATCACGACTTTAGAAGATTCTGATAGGCTAATTAACAATATTTGAGTCAATTGGAGGTGTACCTGTAGATGTATTTCCAAGGCCTACCTTCAAACTCAGTGCCTCTTTGCTTGACATCATGGGAAAATCAAAAGAAATGAGCCAAGACCTCAGAAAATAAAATGTAGACCCTCACAAGTCTGGTTCATCCTTGGGAGCAATTTCCAAATGCCTGAAGGTACCACGTTCATCTGTACAAACAATAGTAACAAAGATCGTACTTTTTGGAGAAATGTCCTCTGGTCTGATGAAAGAAAAATAGAACTGTTTGGCCATAATGACCATCGTTATGTTTGGAGGGAAAAGGGGGAGGCTTGCAAGCCGAGGAACACCATCCCAACCGTGAAGCACGGGGGTGGCAGCATCATGTTGTGGGGGTGCTTTGCTGCAGGAGGGACTGGTGCACTTCACAAAATAGATGGCATCATGAGGACGGAAAACTATGTGGATATATTGAAGCAACATCTCAAGACATCAGTCAGGAAGTGAAAGCTTCATTCTGACATTTCACATTCTTAAAATAAAGTGATGATCCTAACTGACCTAAAACAGGGAATTTTTACTAGGATTAAATGTCAGGAATTGTGAAAAACTGAGTTTAAATGTATTTGGCTAAGGTGTATGTAAACTTCCGACTTCAACTGTATATACACATGTAAAGTACATATACATAAACATTCACAGGATACTCAATGTATCTATTTTCCTACATCAGACATGCAGGTGATATGGAGAATGGAACCCTGGTCTTATGGTATCTGGGGGGTATGCAGAATGGAACCCTGGTCTTATGGTATCTGGGGGTTATGCAGAATGGAACCATGGTCTTATAGTATCTGGGGTTATGCAGAATGGAACCCTGGTCTTATGGTATCTGGGGGTTATGCAGAATGGAACCCTGGTCTTATGGTATCTGGGGGTTATGCAAAATGGAACCCTGGTCTTATGGTATCTGGGGGGTTATGCAGAATGGAACCCTGGTCTTATGGTATCTGGGGTATGCAGAATGGAACCCTGGTCTTATGGTATCTGGGGTATGCAGAATGGAACCCTGGTCTTATAGTATCTGGGGGTATGCAGAATGGAACCCTGGTCTTATGGTATCTGGGGGTATGCAGAATGGAACCCTGGTCTTATGGTATCTGGGGGTATGTAGAATGGAACCCTGGTCTTATGGTATCTGGGGTTATGCAGAATGGAACCCTGGTCTTATGGTATCTGGGGTTATGCAGAATGGAACCCTGGTCTTATAGTATCTGGGGGGTTATGCAGAATGGAACCCTGGTCTTATGGTATCTGGGGGGGTTATGCAGAATGGAACCCTGGTCTTATGGTATCTGGGGGGGTTATGCAGAATGGAACCCTGGTCTTATGGTATTTGGGGGGTTATGCAGAATGGAACCCTGGTCTTATAGTATCTGGGGGGTATGCAGAATGGAACCCTGGTCTTATGGTATCTGGGGGGTTATGCAGAATGGAACCCTGGTCTTATGGTATCTGGGGGTATGTAGAATGGAACCCTGGTCTTATGGTATCTGGGGGGTATGCAGAATGGAACCCTGGTCTTATGGTATCTGGGGGTTATGCAGAATGGAACCCTGGTCTTATGGTATCTGGGGGGTTATGCAGAATGGAACCCTGGTCTTATGGTATCTGGGGGTTATGCAGAATGGAACCCTGGTCTTATGGTATCTGGGGGTATGCAGAATGGAACCCTGGTCTTATGGTATCTGGGGGGTATGCAGAATGGAACCCTGGTCTTATGGTATCTGGGGGTATGCAGAATGGAACCCTGGTCTTATAGTATCTGGGGGTATGTAGAATGGAACCCTGGTCTTATGGTATCTGGGGGTTATGCAGAATGGAGCCCTGGTCTTATGGTATCTGGGGGGTATGCAGAATGGAACCCTGGTCTTATAGTATCTGGGGGTATGTAGAATGGAACCCTGGTCTTATGGTATCTGGGGGTATGTAGAATGGAACCCTGGTCTTATGGTATCTGGGGGTATGTAGAATGGAACCCTGGTCTTATGGTATCTGGGGGTATGTAGAATGGAACCCTGGTCTTATGGTATCTGGGGGTATGCAGAATGGAACCCTGGTCTTATGGTATCTGGGGGGTTATGCAGAATGGAACCCTGGTCTTATGGTATCTGGGGGGTATGCAGAATGGAACCCTGGTCTTATGGTATCTGGGGGGTTATGCAGAATGGAACCCTGGTCTTATGGTATCTGGGGGTATGCAGAATGGAACCCTGGTCTTATGGTATCTGGGGTTATGCAGAATGGAACCCTGGTCTTATGGTATCTGGGGGGTATGCAGAATGGAACCCTGGTCTTATGGTATCTGGGGGGTATGCAGAATGGAACCCTGGTCTTATGGTATCTGGGGGTATGCAGAATGGAACCCTGGTCTTATGGTATCTGGGGGGTTATGCAGAATGGAACCCTGGTCTTATGGTATCTGGGGGGTATGCAGAATGGAACCCTGGTCTTATGGTATCTGGGGGTATGCAGAATGGAACCCTGGTCTTATGGTATCTGGGGGGTATGCAGAATGGAACCCTGGTCTTATGGTATCTGGGGGGTATGCAGAATGGAACCCTGGTCTTATGGTATCTGGGGGGTATGCAGAATGGAACCCTGGTCTTATGGTATCTGGGGGGGTTATGCAGAATGGAACCCTGGTCTTATGGTATCTGGGGGTTATGCAGAATGGAACCCTGGTCTTATGGTATCTGAGGGGTATGCATAATGGAACCCTGGTCTTATGGTATCTGGGGGGTTATGCAGAATGGAACCCTGGTCTTATGGTATCTGGGGGTATGCAGAATGGAACCCTGGTCTTATGGTATCTGGGTGGGTTATGCAGAATGGAACCCTGGTCTTATGGTATCTGGGGGGTATGCAGAATGGAACCCTGGTCTTATGGTATCTGGGGGGTATGCAGAATGGAACCCTGGTCTTATGGTATCTGGGGGGTTATGCAGAATGGGACCCTGGTCTTATAGTATCTGGGGGTTATGTAGAATGGAACCCTGGTCTTATGGTATCTGGGGGTATGCAGAATGGAACCCTGGTCTTATAGTATCTGGGGGTATGTAGAATGGAACCCTGGTCTTATGGTATCTGGGGGTTATGCAGAATGGAGCCCTGGTCTTATGGTATCTGGGGGGTATGCAGAATGGAACCCTGGTCTTATAGTATCTGGGGGTATGTAGAATGGAACCCTGGTCTTATGGTATCTGGGGGTATGTAGAATGGAACCCTGGTCTTATGGTATCTGGGGGTATGCAGAATGGAACCCTGGTCTTATGGTATCTGGGGGTATGTAGAATGGAACCCTGGTCTTATGGTATCTGGGGGTATGTAGAATGGAACCCTGGTCTTATGGTATCTGGGGGTATGCAGAATGGAACCCTGGTCTTATGGTATCTGGGGGGTTATGCAGAATGGAACCCTGGTCTTATGGTATCTGGGGGGTATGCAGAATGGAACCCTGGTCTTATGGTATCTGGGGGGTTATGCAGAATGGAACCCTGGTCTTATGGTATCTGGGGGTATGCAGAATGGAACCCTGGTCTTATGGTATCTGGGGGTATGCAGAATGGAACCCTGGTCTTATGGTATCTGGGGGGTTATGCAGAATGGAACCCTGGTCTTATGGTATCTGGGGGTTATGCAGAATGGAACCCTGGTCTTATGGTATCTGGGGGGTATGCAGAATGGAACCCTGGTCTTATGGTATCTGGGGGGTATGCAGAATGGAACCCTGGTCTTATGGTATCTGGGGGTATGCAGAATGGAACCCTGGTCTTATGGTATCTGGGGGTATGCAGAATAGAACCCTGGTCTTATAGTATCTGGGGGTATGCAGAATGGAACCCTGGTCTTATGGTATCTGGGGGTATGCAGAATGGAACCCTGGTCTTATGGTATCTGGGGGGTATGTAGAATGGAACCCTGGTCTTATGGTATCTGGGGGGTATGCAGAATGGAACCCTGGTCTTATGGTATCTGGGGGTTACGCAGAATGGGTCAACTTCAGCACCTATATTTCTTGAATGTTTTGGCATTCAGGTCTAAAAGTCACTTTCTGAGCACTTCTACTAACATGTATGGAAGGTTTCGTTCAAATCAAAAAGTGATTGAATTCAAATGGATTTACCCCTGTAACTTTAGGCCGTTCTGAACAGGGACGGGGGCCAAGTCTGAGAGTTGACAAAGTGTAACACATTGGGCTGTACCATTATACCAAGGGGGAGACCAAGGCAGAATCAAAACAACTGGACTGTACAGACACATTGGGCTGTACCATTATACCAAGGGGGAGACCAAGGCAGAGTGAAAACAACTGGACTGTACAGAACACATTGGGCTGTACCATTATACCAAGGGGGAGACCAAGGCAGAGTGAAAACAACTGGACTGTACAGACACATTGGACTGTACCATTATACCAAGGGGGAGACCAAGGCAGAGTGAAAACAACTGGACTGTACAGTCACATTGGGCTGTACTATTATACCAAGGGGGAGACCAAGGCAGAGTGAAAACAACTGGACTGTACAGACACATTGGGCTGTACCATTATACCAAGGGGGAGACCAAGGCAGAGTGAAAACAACTGGACTGTACAGACACATTGGGCTGTACCATTATACCAAGGGGGAGACCAAGGCAGAGTGAAAACAACTGGACTGTACAGACACATTGGGCTGTACCATTAGACCATGGGGGAGACCAAGGCAGAGTGAAAACAACTGCTGTACAGACACATTGGGCTGTACCATTATACCAAGGGGGAGACCAAGGCAGAGTGAAAACAACTGGACTGTACAGACACATTGGACTGTACCATTAGAGAGAGATGAACACAAGGCCTGTATTCATAACATCAGCACAACAGCAGTATCTGTAGCCTCTCTGTTGCTCAATAACCCTGCTGGAAGACCCATCACAAGACACCATTGATCACATGGAGGCTACAGCTTAATAGAACACTGTCTGGCTAATGTTACTAGGGCGGATTCTACAGGTCCACAGTATCAAGCATCTGTAAGGGGAAAGGGTTAACTAGCCGGCGCAGGGGGACGTGTAACTAGCTGGTGCAGGGAGACGTGTAACTAGCTGGTGCAGGGGGACGTGTAACTAGCCGGTGCAGGGGGACGTGTAACTAGCCGGTGCAGGGGGACGTGTAACTAGCCGGTGCAGGGGGACGTGTAACTAGCCGGTGCAGGGGGACGTGTAACTAGCCGGTGCAGGGGGACGTGTAACTAGCCGGTGCAGGGGGACGTGTAACTAGCCGGTGCAGGGGGACGTGTAACTAGCCGGTGCAGGGGGACGTGTAACTAGCCGGTGCAGGGGGACGTGTAACTAGCTGGTGCAGGGGGACGTGTAACTAGCCGGTGCAGGGGGACGTGTAACTAGCCGGTGCAGGGGGACGTGTAACTAGCTGGTGCAGGGGGACGTGTAACTAGCTGGTGCAGGGGGGGGAGTGTAACTAGCTGGTGCAGGGGGGGGAGTGTAACTAGCTGGTGCAGGGGGGGGAGTGTAACTAGCTGGTGCAGGGGGGGGAGTGTAACTAGCCGGTGCAGGGGGACGTGTAACTAGCTGGTGCAGTGGAACGTGTAACTAGCTGGTGCAGGGGGACGTGTAACTAGCTGGTGCAGGGGGACGTGTAACTAGCCGGTGCAGTGGGACGTGTAACTAGCCGGTGCAGGGGGACGTGTAACTAGCCGGTGCAGTGGGACGTGTAACTAGCCGGTGCAGGGGGACGTGTAACTAGCCGGTGCAGGGGGACGTGTAACTAGCCGGTGCAGGGGGACGTGTAACTAGCCGGTGCAGGGGGACGTGTAACTAGCCGGTGCAGGGGGACGTGTAACTAGCCGGTGCAGGGGGACGTGTAACTAGCCGGTGCAGGGGGACGTGTAACTAGCCGGTGCAGGGGGACGTGTAACTAGCCGGTGCAGGGGGACGTGTAACTAGCTGGTGCAGGGGGACGTGTAACTAGCTGGTGCAGGGGGGGGAGTGTAACTAGCTGGTGCAGGGGGGGGAGTGTAACTAGCCGGTGCAGGGGGACGTGTAACTAGCTGGTGCAGTGGAACGTATAACTAGCTGGTGCAGGGGGACGTGTAACTAGCTGGTGCAGGGGGACGTGTAACTAGCTGGTGCAGGGGGACGTGTAACTAGCTGGTGCAGGGGGACGTGTAACTAGCCGGTGCAGGGGGACGTGTAACTAGCCGGTGCAGGGGGACGTGTAACTAGCCGGTGCAGGGGGACGTGTAACTAGCCGGTGCAGGGGGACGTGTAACTAGCCGGTGCAGGGGGACGTGTAACTAGCCGGTGCAGGGGGACGTGTAACTAGCCGGTGCAGGGGGACGTGTAACTAGCCGGTGCAGGGGGACGTGTAACTAGCCGGTGCAGGGGGACGTGTAACTAGCCGGTGCAGGGGGACGTGTAACTAGCCGGTGCAGGGGGACGTGTAACTAGCCGGTGCAGGGGGACGTGTAACTAGCCGGTGCAGGGGGACGTGTAACTAGCCGGTGCAGGGGGACGTGTAACTAGCTGGTGCAGGGGGACGTGTAACTAGCCGGTGCAGGGGGGGGAGTGTAACTAGCCGGTGCAGGGGGGGGAGTGTAACTAGCCGGTGCAGGGGGGAGAGTGTAACTAGCCGGTGCAGGGGGACGTATAACTAGCCGGTGCAGGGGGACGTGTAACTAGCTGGTGCAGGGAGACGTGTAACTAGCTGGTGCAGGGGGACGTGTAACTAGCCGGTGCAGGGGGACGTGTAACTAGCTGGTGCAGGGGGACGTGTAACTAGCTGGTGCAGGGGGACGTGTAACTAGCTGGTGCAGGGGGACGTGTAACTAGCCGGTGCAGGGGGACGTGTAACTAGCCGGTGCAGGGGGACGTGTAACTAGCCGGTGCAGGGGGACGTGTAACTAGCCGGTGCAGTGGGACGTGTAACTAGCCGGTGCAGGGGGACGTGTAACTAGCCGGTGCAGGGGGACGTGTAAATAGCCGGTGCAGGGGGACGTGTAAATAGCCGGTGCAGGGGGACGTGTAACTAGCCGGTGCAGGGGGACGTGTAACTAGCCGGTGCAGGGGGACGTGTAACTAGCCGGTGCAGGGGGACGTGTAACTAGCCGGTGCAGGGGGACGTGTAACTAGCCGGTGCAGGAGGACGTGTAACTAGCCGGTGCAGGGGGACGTGTAACTAGCCGGTGCAGGAGGACGTGTAACTAGCCGGTGCAGGGGGACGTGTAACTAGCCGGTGCAGGGGGACGTGTAACTAGCCGGTGCAGTGGGACGTGTAACTAGCCGGTGCAGGGGGACGTGTAACTAGCTGGAGCAGGGGGACGTGTAACTAGCTGGTGCAGGGGGGGGGGGGGGGGTGTAACTAGCTGGTGCAGGGGGACGTGTAACTAGCTGGTGCAGTGGGACGTGTAACTAGCTGGTGCAGGGGGACGTGTAACTAGCTGGTGCAGTGGGACGTGTAACTAGCTGGTGCAGTGGGACGTGTAACTAGCTGGTGCAGGGGGACGTGTAACTAGTCGGTGCAGGGGGACGTGTAACTAGCCGGTGCAGGGGGACGTGTAACTAGCTGGAGCAGGGGGACGTGTAACTAGCTGGTGCAGGGGGGGGGGGGGGTGTAACTAGCTGGTGCAGGGGGACGTGTAACTAGCTGGTGCAGTGGGACGTGTAACTAGCTGGTGCAGGGGGACGTGTAACTAGCTGGTGCAGTGGGACGTGTAACTAGCTGGTGCAGTGGGACGTGTAACTAGCTGGTGCAGGGGGACGTGTAACTAGTCGGTGCAGGGGGACGTGTAACTAGCCGGTGCAGGGGGACGTGTAACTAGCTGGTGCAGGGGGACGTGTAACTAGCCGGTGCAGTGGGACGTGTAACTAGCCGGTGCAGGGGGACGTGTAACTAGCTGGTGCAGGGGGACGTGTAACTAGCTGGTGCAGGGGGGGGGGGGGGGGGTGTAACTAGCTGGTGCAGGGGGACGTGTAACTAGCTGGTGCAGGGGGACGTGTAACTAGCTGGCGCAGGGGGACGTGTAACTAGCTGGTGCAGTGGGACGTGTAACTAGCTGGTGCAGTGGGACGTGTAACTAGCTGGTGCAGGGGGACGTGTAACTAGCTGGTGCAGTGGGACGTGTAACTAGCTGGTGCAGTGGGACGTGTAACTAGCTGGTGCAGTGGGACGTGTAACTAGCTGGTGCAGTGGGACGTGTAACTAGCTGGTGCAGTGGGACGTGTAACTAGCCGGTGCAGGGGGACGTGTAACTAGCTGGAGCAGGGGGACGTGTAACTAGCTGGTGCAGGGGGGGGGGGGGGGTGTAACTAGCTGGTGCAGGGGGACGTGTAACTAGCTGGTGCAGTGGGACGTGTAACTAGCTGGTGCAGGGGGACGTGTAACTAGCTGGTGCAGTGGGACGTGTAACTAGCTGGTGCAGTGGGACGTGTAACTAGCTGGTGCAGGGGGACGTGTAACTAGTCGGTGCAGGGGGACGTGTAACTAGCCGGTGCAGGGGGACGTGTAACTAGCTGGAGCAGGGGGACGTGTAACTAGCTGGTGCAGGGGGGGGGGGGGGGTGTAACTAGCTGGTGCAGGGGGACGTGTAACTAGCTGGTGCAGTGGGACGTGTAACTAGCTGGTGCAGGGGGACGTGTAACTAGCTGGTGCAGTGGGACGTGTAACTAGCTGGTGCAGTGGGACGTGTAACTAGCTGGTGCAGGGGGACGTGTAACTAGCCGGTGCAGGGGGACGTGTAACTAGCCGGTGCAGGGGGACGTGTAACTAGCCGGTGCAGGGGGACGTGTAACTAGCCGGTGCAGTGGGACGTGTAACTAGCCGGTGCAGGGGGACGTGTAACTAGCTGGTGCAGGGGGACGTGTAACTAGCTGGTGCAGGGGGGGGGGGGGGGGGGTGTAACTAGCTGGTGCAGGGGGACGTGTAACTAGCTGGTGCAGGGGGACGTGTAACTAGCTGGCGCAGGGGGACGTGTAACTAGCTGGCGCAGTGGGACGTGTAACTAGCTGGTGCAGTGGGACGTGTAACTAGCTGGTGCAGGGGGACGTGTAACTAGCTGGTGCAGTGGGACGTGTAACTAGCTGGTGCAGTGGGACGTGTAACTAGCTGGTGCAGTGGGACGTGTAACTAGCTGGTGCAGTGGGACGTGTAACTAGCTGGTGCAGTGGGACGTGTAACTAGCTGGTGCAGTGGGACGTGTAACTAGCCGGTGCAGGGGGACGTGTAACTAGCCGGTGCAGGGGGACGTGTAACTAGCCGGTGCAGGGGGACGTGTAACTAGCCGGTGCAGGGGGACGTGTAACTAGCCGGTGCAGTGGGACGTGTAACTAGCCGGTGCAGGGGGACGTGTAACTAGCCGGTGCAGGGGGACGTGTAACTAGCTGGTGCAGGGGGACGTGTAACTAGCCGGTGCAGGGGGACGTGTAACTAGCCGGTGCAGGGGGACGTGTAACTAGCCGGTGCAGGGGGACGTGTAACTAGCCGGTGCAGGGGGACGTGTAACTAGCCGGTGCAGGGGGACGTGTAACTAGCCGGTGCAGGGGGACGTGTAACTAGCCGGTGCAGGGGGACAGAGACCCTGAGGAACCTACATGAGGAGCAGAGACCCTGAGGAACCTACAGGAGGAGCAGAGACCCTGAGGAACCTACAGGAGGAGCAGAGACCCTGAGGAACCTACAGGAGGAGCAGAGACCCTGAGGAACCTACAGGAGGAGCAGAGACCCTGAGGAACCTACAGGAGGAGCAGAGACCCTGAGGAACCTACAGGAGGAGCAGAGACCCTGAGGAACCTACAGGAGGAACAGAGACCCTGAGGGACCTACAGGATGAGCAGAGACCCTGAGGTACCAACAGGAGGAACAGAGAGACCCTGAGGTACCTACAGGATGAGCAGAGACCCTGAGGTACCTACAGGATGAGCAGAGACCCTGAGGTACCTACAGGAGGAACAGAGATGTGTCTGCTTGGGGGGGAATATATACGGCTGGGAATATATACGGTACCTACAGGATGAACAGAGACATGACTAATGATAGGTAGAGCAGCAATATGGACCTAGTAAACATGTCAGGTAGAAAACACAGCCTGCAGGCTGCCAGGTAGAACACACAGCCTGCAGGCTGCCAGGTAGAAAACACAGCCTGCCGGCTGTCAGGTAGAAAACACAGCCTGCCGGCTGCCAGGTAGAAAACACAGCCTGCCGGCTGCCAGGTAGAAAACACAGCCTGCCGGCTGCCAGGTTGAAAATACAGCCTGCCGGCTGCCAGGTTGAAAATACAGCCTGCCGGCTGCCAGGTAGAACACAGCATGCCGGCTGCCAGGTAGAACACAGCATGCCGGCTGCCAGGTAGAACACAGCATGCCGGCTGTCAGGTAGAACACAGCCTGCCAGGTAGAAAACACAGCCTGCCGGCTGCCAGGTAGAAAATACAGCCTGCCTGCTGCCAGGTAGAACACAGCCTGCCGGCTGCCAGGTAGAACACAGCATGCCGGCTGTCAGGTAGAACACAGCATGCCCACCATAGATGCTGCTGGGTGCCTGGCCCTGTGGCTGGCCCTGCATCAACCAGGCCTGTATGGTAGCATTGTCCTTCATGCTAAATAAATAGCCCTACTGCCTCACAGCATTGGCTCAGTGCGGCCCCCATATCAAACACCGGCCTTTTGGCTACAACTGAAATAGGCTCTGGTAACAGACATTTCCCATCAGAGCTCACAGAAATAGGACAAACTGAGGACTGAAAAACCACACTGAACATCTGAAAGAGTAACCCGGCTACTAGAGTCACAGAATAGAATGTACTCAGCTTTTTACAATGTAATAACCTCGCAAGTGAAGGTAGATTTTACTTCCGGCGCCGACAGAGATGGCCACATCGCTTCGCGTTCCTAGGAAACTATGCAGTATTATTATTTTTTTATGTGTTATTTCTTACATTGGTACCCCAGGTAATCTTAGGTTTCATTACATACAGTCGGGAGGAACTACTGAATATAAGAGCAACGTCAACTCACCATCGTTCCAACCAGGAATATGACTTTCCCGAAGCGGTTCCTGTGTTTTGCCTTCCACCCAGTACAATGGATCTGATCCCAGCCGGCGACCCTAAACAACGACGCCGTAAAAGGGGCAACCGAAGCGGTCTTCTGGTCAGGCTTCGGAGATGGGCACATCGCGCTCCACTCCCTAGCATACTACTCGCCAATGTCCAGTCTCTTGACAACAAGGTTGATGAAATCCGAGCAAGAGTAACATTCCAGAGAGACATCAGAGACTGTAACGTTCTTTGCTTCACGGAAACATGGCTCACTCGAGAGACGCTAACGGAGTCGGTGCAGCCAGCTGGTTTCTTCACGCATCGCGCCGACAGAAACAAACATCTTTCTGGTAAGAAGAGGGGCGGGGGTGTATGCCTTATGATTAACGAGACGTGGTGTGATCATAACAACATACAGGAACTCAAGTCATTCTGTTCACCTGATTTAGAATTCCTCACAATCAAATGTCGACCGCATTATCTACCAAGGGAATTCTCTTCGATTATAATCACAGCCGTATATATTCCCCCCCAAGCAGACACATCGATGGCCCTGAACGAACTTTATCTGACTCTTTGTAAACTGGAAACCACACACCCTGAGGCTGCATTCATCGTAGCTGGGGATTTTAACAAGGCTAATCTGAAAACAAAACTCCCTAAATTCTATCAGCATATCGATTATGCTACCAGGGCTGGTAAAACCTTGGATCATTGTTATACTAACTTCCGCGACGCATATAAGGCCCTCCCCCGCCCTCCTTTCGGAAAAGCTGACCACGACTCCATTTTGTTGCTTCCAGCCTACAAACAGAAACTAAAACAGCAAGCTCCCACGCTCAGGTCTGTTCAACGCTGGTCCGACCAATCTGATCCCACTCTTCAAGACTGCTTCGATCACGTGGATTGGGATATGATCCGCATTGCGTCCAACAACAACATTGACGAATACGCTGATTCGGTGAGCGAGTTCATTAGAAAGTGCATTGACGATGTCGTACCCACAGCAACGATTAAAACATTCCCAAACCAGAAACCGTGGATTGATAGCAGCATTCGCGTGAAACTGAAAGCGCGAACCACTGCTTTTAACCAGGGCAAGGTGACCGGAAACATGACCGAATACAAACAGTGTAGCTATTCCCTCCGCAAGGCAATCAAACAAGCTAAGTGCCAGTATAGAGACAAAGTAGAGTCGCAATTCAACAGCTCAGACACAAGAGGTATGTGGCAGGGTCTACAGTCAATCACGGATTACAAAAAGAAAACCAGCCCCGTCGCGGACCAGGATGTCTTGCTCCCAGACAGACTAAATAACTTTTTTGCTCGCTTTGAGGACAATACAGTGCCACTGACACGGCCCGCTACCAAAACCTGCGGGCTCTCCTTCACTGCAGCCGAGGTGAGTAAAACATTTAAACGTGTTAACCCTCGCAAGGCTGCAGGCCCAGACGGCATTCCCAGCCGCGTCCTCAGAGCATGCGCAGACCAGCTGGCTGGTGTGTTTAAGGACATATTCAATCAATCCTTATCCCAGTCTGCTGTTCCCACATGCTTCAAGAGGGCCACCATTGTTCCTGTTCCCAAGAAAGCTAAGGTAACTGAGCTAAACGACTACCGCCCCGTAGCACTCACTTCCGTCATCATGAAGTGCTTTGAGAGACTAGTTAAGGACCATATCACCTCCACCCTACCTGACACCCTAGACCCACTCCAATTTGCTTACCGACCCAATAGGTCCACAGACGACGCAATCGCAACCACACTGCACACTGCCCTAACCCATCTGGACAAGAGGAATACCTATGTGAGAATGCTGTTCATCGACTACAGCTCAGCATTTAACACCATAGTACCCTCCAAACTCGTCATCAAGCTCGAGACCCTGGGTCTCGACCCCGCCCAGTGCAACTGGGTCCTGGACTTCCTGACGGGCCGCCCCCAGGTGGTGAGGGTAGGTAACAACATCTCCACCTCGCTGATCCTCAACACCGGGGCCCCACAAGGGTGCGTTCTGAGCCCTCTCCTGTACTTCCTGTTCACCCACGACTGCGTGGCCATGCACGCCTCCAACACAATCATCAAGTTAGCGGACGACACTACAGTGGTAGGCTTGATTACCAACAACAACGAGACGGCCTACAGGGAGGAGGTGAGGGCCCTCGGAGTGTGGTGTCAGGAAAATAACCTCACACTCAATGTCAACAAAACAAAGGAGATGATTGTGGACTTCAGGAAACAGCAGAGGGAGCAACCCCCTATCCACATCGACGGGACAGTAGTGAAGAAGGTGGAAAGTTATAATTTCCTCGGTGTACACATCACGGACAAACTGAATTGGTCCACCCACACAGACAGCGTTGTGAAGAAGGCGCAGCAGCGCCTCTTCAACCTCAGGAGGCTGAAGAAATGTGGCTTGTCACCAAAAACACTCACAAACTTTTACAGATGCACAATCGAGAGCATCCTGTCCGGCTGTATCACTGCCTGGTACCTCAACTGCTCCGCCCACAACCGTAAGGCTCTCCAGAGGGTAGTGAGGTCTGCACAACGCATCACCGGGGGCAAACTACCTGCCCTACACCACCCGATGTCACAGGAAGGCCATAAAGATCATCAAGGACAACAACCACCCGAGCCACTGCCTGTTCACCCCGCTATCATCCAGAAGGCCAGGTCAGTACAGGTGCATCAAAGCAGGGACCGAGAGACTGAAAAACAGCTTCTATCTCAAGGCCATCAGACTGTTAAACAGCCACCACTAACATTGAGTGGCTGCTGCCAACATACTGACTCAACTCCAGCCACTTTAATAATGGGAATTGATGGAAATTATGTAAAAATGTATCACTAGCCACTTTAAACAATGCCACTTAATATAATGTTTACATACCCTACATTACTCATCTCATATGTATATGTATATACTGTACTCTATATCATCTACTGCATCTTGCCATCTTTATGTAATACATGTATCACTAGCCACTTTAAACTATGCCACTTTATGTTTATATACCCTACATTACTCATCTCATATGTATATACTGTACTCTATACCATCTACTGCATCTTGCCTATGCCGTTCTGTACTATCACTCATTCATATATCTTTATGTACATATTCTTTATCCCTTTACACTTGTGTGTATAAGGTAGTAGATGTGGAATTGTTAGGTTAGATTACTTGTTGGTTATTACTGCATTGTCGGAACTAGAAGCACAAGCATTTTGCTACACTCGCATTAACATCTGCTAACCATGTGTATGTGACAAATAACATTTGATTTGATTTAGATACTGGAGGAAGTGTGTTGTGGTCCAGCTGTCTACAGCAGCTGAAGTGTTGCACGGAGCACAACGGGAATGATCTGAGATACATAAATACTAATTGATGCTGACGACTTTGTCCAGTTAATTATATCATCATCATTAAAAGAAGAAAATTGTCTGGCTCTCTTCTGACTCTAGAGGCTCTTATCAAACACACCATGCTAACGACTACAACAAACCAATCAGCTGCTTAATGACGAGTACAGGAACCAATCAGTGCTTTATTTAGGGTGACAGCAAATGACCATGTTAGAGAGTACTGGCAGACGTTTAACAGGAGTAACACTGGGGTGTTGGGGGAGATACAAATAACAAGTTAAAATGTTAGTTAGCTAGCTAACAGTATACTTTAACTTGAAATTAAAATGACTTTGTCAAATTAGAAACGTATAATATCTGAAAATGTAGCTAGCTAGACTATCTTACCAGTATACATCATGGATGGACGCCTCTCCCTGTCACAGATGCTATGGTTGCCCTTAGTGTGAAGATGTAATCCGGAGACAGGTGTTTTCTCCATCTCTTTAGCTATCATACTCTAATTCCACTGATTTAAAAACTCGGTCCTCCTGAAAGTGGAGAGCAACACTGACGCAGTTCTACTACGTGATAAATGTTTTTTTAAAGCAGTGTCAGACAGGATGACCTACACGTACTGACCAGCTCCAATAGACAGAAGCGTGCTATATGGCAGACCAATCCAAACTCATCTCTCGGCATGTCCAGCCCACTCATTATCTCAGCCAGTTTGTTATAAAGGCACATGAAAGTTTACATGTTCCGGAAGGAATTTCTGCCAAAAACACATTTTGATAAGAAGAAAAAAATGTTGGTTCAAATGGCTCTCAAGGGAAGTAGTGACCAGCGACATACGCCTTGTTTCCTGAAACAAGCCACATTTTGTCTCATCTGTGATATTTTGGTTAAAAGATTCATGTCACAAAATGTAATAACATTGAGAAGTATACCACATCACTTCTTACTAGTACCACATCGTTTTAGAAACATTACAAAGTATTGGGGGGGGGGGGGGGCGCAAACTCTATTATGGGAAACAAACATTGTGGCTGGTCATTCTTTTCCACATCTACCTGCCACAGTGGCTGGTGGCCCAAAGAGTAAGTTTTATGCCCTGGCTGTCTGGCAACCTCACACAACTTCCTTGATCCACTTACAGAAAATGGTGATTCATGAAAGCCTGCGGGTCTAAAGTAGTGCACCGGGATGTCAACACTTTACAATCAATTTCCCAGTTAAATGTTCCTTTCCAGATCACAGATTTTAGACGCTGCTACTGAACAGAAATACGGCTCTGTCTTTCCTGACCGGCTGCATGACATCACAATGAGACAGCAGGACACAGACAGAAGCATAATTGTGTTAATGGAAATTAAGTCTGTTCTAAATCTCCTAACCTGCTATGAAAATTAACTTCTCATGTACTCCATCTAATCCAAACCAGCAGGTCCACCCTCAGAACAGGTTCCCGAATAACGAGTTACTCCAACAGACACAGTGTGTGAATAAACAAACAGCTCCACTAGCCTCCAATAACAGAGACAGTCAGCTAGCCTCCATTACCATAGACAGTCAGCTAGCCTCCATTACCATAGACAGTCAGATAGCCTCCATTACCATAGACAGTCAGCTAGCCTCCATTACCATGGACAGTCAGCTAGCCTCCATTACCATAGACAGTCAGCTAGCCTCCATTACCATAGACAGTCAGCTAGCCTCCATTACCATAGACAGTCAGATAGCCTCCGTTACCATAGACCGGCAGGACAGTCAGCTAGCCTCCATTACCATAGACAGCCAGGACAGTGAGCTAGCCTCCGTTACCATAGACAGTCAGCTAGCCTCCATTACCATGGACAGTCAGCTAGCCTCCGTTACCATGGACAGTCAGCTAGCCTCCGTTACCATGGACAGTCAGCTAGCCTCCGTTACCATGGACAGTCAGCTAGCCTCCGTTACCATGGACAGTCAGCTAGCCTCCGTTACCATGGACAGTCAGCTAGCCTCCATTACCATAGACAGTCAGCTAGCCTCCATTACCATAGACAGTCAGCTAGCCTCCGTTACCATAGACAGTCAGCTAGCCTCCGTTACCATGGACAGTCAGCTAGCCTCCGTTACCATGGACAGTCAGCTAGCCTCCATTACCATGGACAGTCAGCTAGCCTCCATTACCATAGACAGTCAGCTAGCCTCCATTACCATTACCATAGACAGTCAGCTAGCCTCCATTACCATAGACAGTCAGCTAGCCTCCATTACCATAGACAGTCAGCTAGCCTCCATTACCATAGACAGTCAGCTAGCCTCCATTACCATAGACAGTCAGCTAGCCTCCATTACCATAGACAGTCAGCTAGCCTCCATTACCATAGACAGTCAGCTAGCCTCCATTACCATAGACAGTCAGCTAGCCTCCATTACCATAGACAGTCAGCTAGCCTCCATTACCATAGACAGTCAGCTAGCCTCCATTACCATAGACAGTCAGCTAGCCTCCATTACCATAGACAGTCAGCTAGCCTCCATTACCATAGACAGTCAGCTAGCCTCCATTACCATAGACAGTCAGCTAGCCTCCGTTACCATAGACAGTCAGCTAGCCTCCATTACCATGGACAGTCAGCTAGCCTCCATTACCATAGACAGTCAGCTAGCCTCCATTACCATAGACAGTCAGCTAGCCTCCATTACCATAGACAGTCAGCTAGCCTCCGTTACCATAGACAGTCAGCTAGCCTCCATTACCATGGACAGTCAGCTAGCCTCCATTACCATAGACAGTCAGCTAGCCTCCATTACCATAGACAGTCAGATAGCCTCCATTACCATGGACAGTCAGCTAGCCTCCATTACCATAGACAGTCAGCTAGCCTCCATTACCATAGACAGTCAGCTAGCCTCCATTACCATAGACAGTCAGCTAGCCTCCATTACCATAGACAGTCAGCTAGCCTCCATTACCATAGACAGTCAGCTAGCCTCCATTACCATAGACAGTCAGCTAGCCTCCATTACCATGGACAGTCAGCTAGCCTCCATTACCATGGACAGTCAGCTAGCCTCCATTACCATGGACAGTCAGATAGCCTCCGTTACCATAGACAGTCAGCTAACCTATGGGTCATTCGACCTAAAAGGGCACAAGAAAAAGGATTGACATCCACCATGTCAGATTGTTCTGAAATAATTTCTGTTAGAAACACAGGCCTAAAATTAGCATTCCTGAAACATTATTTTGTTGAAATACATTTTGAGCTGAGAAATTAGGCTAATTGATTGCACACAAATTGGCCCTTTTAATTCATATACTATTCAATAATTATAGTACCTAACACCTGATTTACCTGACATCTATTTTAACGATGACCACATTTCCATGTGAGTAAAGTCATACGGGTATTTTTTTTTTTATCACGAAGTTTCAGTACAATTTTTAAAAGCCAACAGATCATTTGTTCGCTCGACATGGTGGGATCTTTTTGTGAAATGGCGATGGCGAACACCTTGATGCGCAAATATCGATGCAATACCCATCATATCTGGGCGCCTCCCGGGTGGCGCAGTGGTCTAGGGCACTGCATCGCAGTGCTAGCTGCGCCACCAGAGTCTCTGGGTTCGCGCCCAGGCTCTGTCGCAACCGGGAGGTCCGTGGGGCGACGCACAATTGGCATAGCGTCGTCCGGGTTAGGGAGGGTTTGGCCGGTAGGGATATCCTTGTCTCAGTATGTAAAATGTAATAAAATGTATGCACTCTACTGTAAGTCGCTCTGGATAAGAGCGTCTGCTAAATGACTAAAATGTAAATGTAAATGTATATATCTAAGTGAACTAGGAATGGCGCGATGACACGGTGTGGTCGTCCCACTACGACTCCAGTTTATGAGGCTACAGATGAAGTTATGATGAACGTAGGTGAAAGTGCACGGCCTGAGCTTGATGCTCCTTTCCAATAGATGTCGGAGGGTATTATCCTGGTGACGTGATGAACTGAAGCTCGACTACCGTTGACATATAAAAGCATTTCTCGAGCTCATCCATCATCATGTAATCTAGCCTACACACAGAGCCTACCCGTACTGTATCTGTGAGCTGTTCGCTCGAATAACGTGTCAAGATCAGGGTCACATTCGCTACTTAACGCAACAGTTTGTGACAAAACTATCGGAAACAGTTGAAAATGCCATGGAAACACATTGAACATTAGATTTTTTTTTATTTAATACATTAAAACTTTAGCAAAAAGTACATTTTACGTCATCACGCACTGATTTTCGATCTGCAACAAGTCAGTTTGGTGGAAACATCTCTGGTGGGGAAATTTGCATATTTTCTTTATGCAAATTTTAGAATATTTGCATGAAAATCTGTCACCATGGAAACCTCACTAATGAGTAAGAAACCCAAAGAGGTTGTCAAAAGCCATCCAAGGACTCCCCACACCACCCCGACAACGAGGAGATAGTACCTGTTCTCTATGTCTGACTAGTAGTATGGAGCTGCTGCTCAGAGTATCGGTTCTGCATCCTATGTAATGTATTCTCAGTGATGCCCCCCCCCCCCCTCCTCCATGTTCAGAGAAATCAGTCCTTTAAGTTGTTGGGGCAGCAGGTAGCCTAGTGGTTAGAGCGTTGGACTAGTAACCAGCAGGTAGCCTAGTGGTTAGAGCGTTGGACTAGTAACCAGCAGGTAGCCTAGTGGTTAGAGCGTTGGACTAGTAACCAGCAGGTAGCCTAGTGGTTAGAGTGTTGGACTAGTAACCAGCAGGTAGCCTAGTGGTATTAGTAACAGGAAGTGATGTATTAGGGTACTAGTGGTTAGAGTGTTGGACTAGTAACCAGCAGGTAGCCTAGTGGTTAGAGTGTTGGACTAGTAACCAGCAGGTAGCCTAGTGGTTAGAGTGTTGGACTAGTAACCAGCAGGTAGCCTAGTGGTTAGAGTGTTGGACTAGTAACCAGCAGGTAGCCTAGTGGTTAGAGTGTTGGACTAGTAACCAGCAGGTAGCCTAGTGGTTAGAGTGTTGGACAAGTAACCAAAAGGTTGCAAGATCAAATCCCTGAGCTGACAAGGTAAAAATCTGTCGTTCAGCCCCTGAACAAGACAGTTAACCCACTGTTCCTAGGCCGTCATTGAAAATAAGAATTTGTTCTTAATTAACTGACTTGCCTAGTTAAAATAAATTCATGTCCCATTCTTCATCCTGACTGTAAGGACCCTGGGTTTATAAGCGTGGAAATCGACTCTGCTTTTGCGGCACAGTCGAAAGCGCGCTGGACCTCGGGCTAGAAGGTCCATTACATTACTATGACCACTAGATGGTGCTGTTCGTGCTATTAGGTGATTGTATTTGACACTATGGGTTTAATTGGCCACTGCTTCAAATGCTAACTTTTTATCATTTGTGTCACAAATCGAATGCAAGTCAAAGTACCTATATTAGTATTTTCACGCTTCATGTCTAACTCATTCTAAAGTATCAACAAATGTATTCAATAATGTTACTTATAGATTATTTAGATATGAGGCGCATATTGTTGTGAATGATTCTAATCTCGTTCTCCGTTTACATCTTTCCATCAGGAAATGGTGACTTGCATTGGATTTGTGCCACAAACGCTAAAAAGTTTGCATTTGAGACAGTATCCATGTAAACAAAACTTCTACAGTAGACGCCTTTGTACATTTGTGTGTAATGTCATGGAACTGAGAGTGATGATCAAGGGCTAGCTGTGTGAGAGAGACAGAAAGAGAGAGATGGGAACGTCTCATCTGTAGAAGAAGAAGTGGGAGGTGGAATAGAGAAGTGGGACCGATGTAGCTAGATTGTTCAAACCATAAGGATAGGTAGTCAATATAAGCACAGTCGTAGGCAGCGATTCTCACCTGAACCTTCCTCCGCAGTGTTGGCATTGGTCCCCGACCCAGCCGGGGCTGCACACACAGTTGCCCGTTGCCGTGTTGCATTGCCCATTCATGCACGGTTTATCGCATTCTTTCGCCTCGGTGAGAGCGGGCAGTCCAAAGAGCAGCCCGAACGCGGAGAAAAGGAGCAGTGTTTGGAGCATCGAGCCCCGGCCACCAACATCCACCAGCCCGCTGGTCAGGCTCAGGCTGCGGCCAGCATCACAGCAGGCCCGCTGCCATATCGCCCCGTCCATTCTCCTAATGTCTACTGCTTGAAACAAGTCCGGTCACCAGTCCAATCCTGGTCGTATTTGAATGCGACCGGCTTGGTTTTCAAGCTCTGTGGTAATTCGAGAGGGACACCGTTGTTGATAGAATGATTCCTATCTCCTTGTTGTGAATGATTCTAATCTCGTTCTCCGTTTACATCTTTCCGGTGGCTACGAAACCACCACCGCATATTGACATCAGGAAATGGGGTTTATAACACACGGAAATGCGTAATGACTAACAGATGGCGCGGGGACTTTAATTTTATTATGGGAATAAAACTCCAATTGAATTTGTTCCAGTAAGTTTATGGTCAGTTTTATCTAACATATTATTTAATGCCTACTTACACTTTATAAATATGTTTTTAATAGAATTGCATTCAGGTTTATTTAGGGTGATCACGTTTAAAGTGCTGAGTGCTGAACCGCGTCTGTCGTCGGTTGCAACACTCACTACCGAGTTCCAAACTGCCTCTGGAAGCAACGTCAACACAATAACTGTTCATCGGGAGCTTCATGAAATGGGTTTCCATGGCCGAGCAACTTTACACCACGCTTCACCATCTGCCTAATCTGGTTTTGGCAGATGCCAGCATGACAATGCCCCGGTGCACAAAGCAAGGTCCATACAGAAATGGTTTGTCCCAGATCGGTGTGGAAGAAATTGACTTGCCTGCACAGAGCCCTGACCTCCACCCCATCGAACAACTTTGGGATGAATTGGAAGGTGACTGTGAGCCAAACCTAATCGCCCAACATCAGTCCCCAACCTCACTAATGCTCTTGTGGCTTAATGGAAGCAGGTCCCTGCAGCAATGTTCCAACATGTAGTGGAAAGCCTTCCCAGAAGAGTGGAGGCTGTTATCGCAGCAAAGGGGGGACCAACTCCATATTAAAGCCTTCCCAGAAGAGTGGAGGCTGTTATAGCAGCAAAGGGGGGACCAACTCCATATTAATGACCATGATTTTGGAATGAGATGTTCGACGAGCAGGCGTCCACATACTTTTGGTCATGTAGTGTATCTGTGACCAACAGATGCATGTGTATTTCCAGTCATGTGAAATCCATGGATTAGGGCATAATGAATTTATTTCAATTGACAGATCTCCTTTATATGAACTATATCTCAGTAAAATGTTTGAAATTGTTGCATGTTGCGTTTATATTTTTGTTAAGTATACATTAATCGGAAGTTATTCTATTCAGTTCTCCTCCAGGGCATCGTGGATGAAATGGGCAGATTCCTCGACTGGACCACCAGGGAGTGTTCACGATGTGCGAATGCTGAGGTCCTCCACGTTCCTCACCTACTGACAGGAGAAGATGGGAGACTACAAGCTGTTGGGGGACAGCGTATACATCAGCCAGCACCTTCCTTTTCACTGTCATGCCCAAACGACATAATGGTGCCCTGCAGTCCTGTAACAAGAATGCCTGTGTGAGTTGTGGGAGGCTGGTCATTGAGCAGACCTTTGGCCGGATGACGTGGAGATACCTAAGGGACCTCCAAAACACCAGAGTAGATGTGGTGGTGAAGGTCATTGTGGCGTTATGCACGCTGCATATTGGTCGTTGTGCACGCTGCATATTGGTCGTTATGCACGCTGCATATTGGTCGTTATGCACGCTGCATATTGGTCGTTATGCACGCTGCATATTGGTCGTTATGCACGCTGCATATTGGTCGTTATGCACGCTGCATATTGGTCGTTATGCACGCTGCATATTGGTCGTTATGCACGCTGCATATTGGTCGTTATGCACGCTGCATATTGGTCGTTGTGCACGCTGCATATTGGTCGTTGTGCACGCTGCATATTGGTCGTTGTGCACGCTGCATATTGGTCGTTGTGCACGCTGCATATTGGTCGTTATGCACGCTACATATTGGTCGTTGTGCACGCTACATATTGGTCGTTATGCACGCTGCATATTGGTCGTTGTGCACGCTGCATATTGGTCGTTGTGCACGCTGCATATTGGTCGTTGTGCACGCTGCATATTGGTCATTATGCACGCTGCATATTGGTCGTTATGCACGCTGCATATTGGTCGTTGTGCACGCTGCATATTGGTCGTTATGCACGCTGCATATTGGTCGTTATGCACGCTGCATATTGGTCGTTATGCACGCTACATATTGGTCGTTATGCACGCTGCATATTGGTCGTTGTGCACGCTGCATATTGGTCGTTATGCACGCTACATATTGGTCGTTATGCACGCTGCATATTGGTCGTTATGCACGCTGCATATTGGTCGTTATGCACGCTGCATATTGGTCGTTGTGCACGCTGCATATTGGTCGTTATGCACGCTACATATTGGTCGTTATGCACGCTGCATATTGGTCGTTATGCACGCTGCATATTGGTCCTGTTGACAGGGGTGATGAGCATCCACAGGGTTGCCCGAGGCAACGATAACCACTAATGACATTAAGACACATCATGAGTTCAAGTTAAAATTGAAGTTTTATAAGACATTTTCCATTATGTGTTGGATTGAATCAAATGAATTAATGTCAAATCGCCAGTTGGCAACCCATCCCTTATGGGATTAATTGACAGATAAACAAACATTACAATAATTCACTGTGGTAATTCAGTACATAATAGTAAATAAGGTTATCCAAACAATATTTATATCCCTAGAGCAGTAAAATAACACACATACATTGGGGGCGGCAGCGTAGCCTAGTGGTTAGAGCATTGGACTAGTAACCAAAAGGTAGCCTAGTGGTTAGAGTGTTGGACTAGTAACCAGCAGGTAGCCTAGTGGTTAGAGCGTTGGACTAGTAACCAGCAGGTAGCCTAGTGGTTAGAGCATTGGACTAGTAACCAAAAGGTAGCCTAGTGGTTAGAGCGTTGGACTAGTAACCAGCAGGTAGCCTAGTGGTTAGAGCATTGGACTAGTAACCAGCAGGTAGCCTAGTGGTTAGAGCATTGGACTAGTAACCAGCAGGTAGCCTAGTGGTTAGAGCGTTGGGCCAGTAACCAGCAGGTAGCCTAGTGGTTAGAGCGTTGGGCCAGTAACCAGCAGGTAGCCTAGTGGTTAGAGCGTTGGACTAGTAACCAGCAGGTAGCCTAGTGGTTAGAGCGTTGGACTAGTAACCAGCAGGTAGCCTAGTGGTTAGAGCGTTGGGCCAGTAACCAGCAGGTAGCCTAGTGGTTAGAGCGTTGGACTAGTAACCAGCAGGTAGCCTAGTGGTTAGAGCGTTGGACTAGTAACCAGCAGGTAGCCTAGTGGTTAGAGCATTGGACTAGTACCATCAGGTAGCCTAGTGGTTAGAGCGTTGGACTAGTAACCAGCAGGTAGCCTAGTGGTTAGAGCGTTGGACTAGTAACCAGCAGGTAGCCTAGTGGTTAGAGTGTTGGACTAGTAACCAGCAGGTAGCCTAGTGGTTTGAGCGTTGGACTAGTAACCAGCAGGTAGCCTAGTGGTTAGAGCGTTGGACTAGTAACCAGCAGGTAGCCTAGTGGTTAGAGTGTTGGACTAGTAACCAGCAGGTAGCCTAGTGGTTAGAGTGTTGGACTAGTAACCAGCAGGTAGCATAGTGGTTAGAGCGTTGGGCCAGTAACCAGCAGGTAGCCTAGTGGTTAGAGCGTTGGACTAGTAACCAGCAGGTAGCCTAGTGGTTAGAGCGTTGGACTAGTAACCAGCAGGTAGCCTAGTGGTTAGAGCGTTGGACTAGTAACCAGCAGGTAGCCTAGTGGTTAGAGTGTTGGACTAGTAACCAGCAGGTAGCCTAGTGGTTAGAGTGTTGGACTAGTAACCAGCAGGTAGCCTAGTGGTTAGAGTGTTGGACTAGTAACCAGCAGGTAGCCTAGTGGTTAGAGCGTTGGACTAGTAACCAGCAGGTAGCCTAGTGGTTAGAGTGTTGGACTAGTAACCAGCAGGTAGCCTAGTGGTTAAAGCGTTGGACTAGTAACCAGCAGGTAGCATAGTGGTTAGAGCGTTGGACTAGTAACCAGCAGGTAGCCTAGTGGTTAGAGCGTTGGACTAGTAACCAGCAGGTAGCCTAGTGGTTAGAGCATTGGACTAGTAACCAGCAGGTAGCCTAGTGGTTAGAGCGTTGGACTAGTAACCAGCAGGTAGCCTAGTGGTTAGAGCATTGGACTAGTAACCAGCAGGTAGCCTAGTGGTTAGAGCGTTGGACTAGTAACCAGCAGGTAGCCTAGTGGTTAGAGCGTTGGACTAGTAACCAAAAGGTTCAAATCCCTGAGCTGACAAGAAAATCTGTCGTTCTACCCACTGTTCCTAGGCCGTTATTGAAATTAAGAATTTGTTCTTAACTAACTTGCCTAGTTAATTTGAAATGAATACAGAATCATTTTTGGAAAGATAACATTTATTTTCATTATGTTCACCTTGGTTATGAAACAGATAACTAGTTGCTTTATGTGGCGCAGTGGTCTAGGGCACTGCATCGCAGTGCTAGCTGCGCCACCAGAGTCTCTGGGTTCGCGCCCAGGCTGGGCTGGGTTCGCGCCCAGGCTCTGTCGCAGCCGGCCGCAACCGGGAGGTCCGTGGGGCGACGCACAATTGGCATAGCGTCGTCCGGGTTAGGGAGGGTTTGGCCGGTAGGGATATCCTTGTCTCAGTATGTAAAATGTAATAAAAAAAAAAAATGTATGCACTCTACTGTAAGTCGCTCTGGATAAGAGCGTCTGCTAAATGACTAAAATGTAAATGTAAAATGTATATGTAGCAGTTGCTACATACATTTTTGGACATCTAAAATGAACAATTGGCACGACTTCCGCCGTCTTCCCCTCTGCATGTGAGGGGTTGGTAGTCTGGACTGCGTGGTTGGCACCGTTGACGGGGCCTCATTGGTGGGCATTTCATGGCCGTGAATTCCCAAAGCTTCCGATCTCCACGCTGATAACTGGATAATCTATTTCATTAAAATACTGAAAACAGATTCCCCCTGTTGTACTGTTATTGTCTTTTGATAAGCTTCCTCAAGGGTGGACCATTTCCTGGCTACGTTATCTGGGTCAAAGGTCTCTGAATTGGGTGGACAGATTGGCAGCCACATCCAACCAAAGTAATTTATTTTCCCCGTTAACTGTCTTCACCCTGGCAAACCTCTGCCACCTGCTTCTAAATTATTCTGCATTAAATCAATAAGATGTTTTGATTTATTTAACTAGAGAAGTCAGTTAAGAACAAATTCTTATTTACATTGGCGGCCAACCCCGGTCAAACCTGGACGATGCTGGGCCAATTGTGCGCTTCCCTATTGGACTCCCAATCGCGGTCGGATGTGATGCAGCCTGGATTCGAACCAGGGACTGTAGTGACGCCTCTTGCACTGAGATGCAGTGAATGTTGCAAGAAAGAGGATTTGCTCTCGACTGAACACATCGTTGGTTAGCAGGGAGGCTGGACTGTCTCTCTTGGCTGGTTAGCATGGAGGCTGGACTGTCTCTCTTGGCTGGCTAGCATGGAGGCTGTGCTAGTGGGAGGCTGGACTGTCTCTCTTGACTGGTTAGCAGGAAGGCTGGACTGTCTCTCTAGGATTGCTAGCATGGAGGCTGTGCTAGTAGGAGGCTGGACTGTCTCTCTTGGCTGGTTAGCAGGGAGGCTGGACTGTCTCTCTTGGCTGGTTAGCAGGGAGGCTGGACTAACCAGCCACTATGTGGGAGGTATTTGGTCTCCAGGGTGTTTTGACTGTACTATGTGGGAGGTATTTGGTATCCAGGGGTGTTTTGACTGTACTATGTGGGAGGTATTTGGTATCCAGGGGTGTTTTGACTGTACTATGTGGGAGGTATTTAGTCTCCAGGGGTGTTTTGACTGTACTATGTGGGAGGTATTTAGTCTCCAGGGTGTTTTGACTGTACTATGTGGGAGGTATTTGGTATCCAGGGGTGTTTTGACTGTACTATGTGGGAGGTATTTGGTCTCCAGGGGTGTTTTGACTGTACTATGTGGGAGGTATTTGGTCTCCAGGGTGTTTTGACTGTACTATGTGGGAGGTATTTAGTCTCCAGGGGTGTTTTGACTGTACTATGTGGGAGGTATTTGGTCTCCAGGGTGTTTTGACTGTACTATGTGGGAGGTATTTGGTCTCCAGGGGTGTTTTGACTGTACTATGTGGGAGGTATTTGGTCTCCAGGAGTGTTTTGACTGTACTATGTGGGAGGTATTTGGTCTCCAGGGGTGTTTTGACTGTACTGTGTGGGAGGTATTTAGTCTCCAGGGGTGTTTTGACTGTACTATGCGGGAGGTATTTGGTCTCCAGGGGTGTTTTGACTGTACTATGTGGGAGGTATTTAGTCTCCAGGGGTGTTTTGACTGTACTATGTGGGAGGTATTTAGTCTCCAGGGTGTTTTGACTGTACTATGTGGGAGGTATTTAGTCTCCAGGGGTGTTTTGACTGTACTATGTGGGAGGTATTTGGTCTCCAGGGTGTTTTGACTGTACTATGTGGGAGGTATTTAGTCTCCAGGGTGTTTTGACTGTACTATGTGGGAGGTATTTAGTCTCCAGGGTGTTTTGACTGTACTATGTGGGAGGTATTTAGTCTCCAGGGTGTTTTGACTGTACTATGTGGGAGGTATTTGGTCTCCAGGGTGTTTTGACTGTACTATGTGGGAGGTATTTAGTCTCCAGGGGTGTTTTTTTTATTTTTTTTATTTTATTTTTGCATTTTCCAATTAACAACATTCAAGACAAACGTGAAAAGATATTAGACAACAATAGGACAAAGTGACAATAACAGATGAGCATAACAAAGAAAGAAAAAATAAAACAAATTATAATTATATATACAGACATACAATAAATAAAAATGTATAATGAGACATTGGATCATATGGTCACCTGCCGTAGGCACACGTTATGTGTGAAACATTATATAAGGATAATATAGAGATTCATTCAATGTGATGTGGGGGGAGATTCTCCATATAGTCAATAAAAGGTTGCCAAATTCTGTAAAATGTATTTAACTTATTCCTCAAGCGGTAAGTAATTTTCTCCAGTGGGATACAACTATTAACTTCTGATAGCCACATTGCAACTGGCAGGGGGGAATCCATTTTCCATTTCAAGATTGGTGTTAGTAAAGTTGCCCAGTAGACAGACCTCCGGGTCTAGAGGGAATGCAACCCCATGAATTGAGGATATGGTATCGCATACCCCCTGCCAGAAACCGTGTAGTTTTGAACACTGCCAAGTGGAATGGAGGAATGTTCCTTCATCTGAGCCACATCTAAAACATAGGGAGGAGATATCAGGGTTGAACTTGTGCAGTCTAGATGGGGTGATATAGAGCTGATGGAGGAAATTAAACTGGATCAGTCTGTATCTGGAGTTCAATGTGGATGTAACACCATCCCTGCATAGGTCACTCCATAGACCCTCATCAAGATCAATACCCAGATCTTTTTCCCATCTAAGTCAGGGTTTATCTAGCCCAGGCAGTGTTAGTCCTGACATAAGAGCATCGTAAACACGGGAAATGGTCTTGAACAGTGGTTGGTCTGCGTGGCAGAGTTGTTCAATAGGTGACATCTTAGGTAGGTTCCATTGTCCCTTGAGAGACACCCTAATAAAGTTTCGTAGTTGTAGGTAGCTAAAGAAGTCCCTGTTAGGCAAGTGGTATTTCTGTTTCAGCTGATCAAAAGACATAAGAACTCCCTCCTCGTAACAATGTTCCAGAAGAGTGATCCCCTTATCAGACCATGGTCTAAAGTTACTATTCTGGAAAAACATAGGAATCAATCTATTGTTCCATAAAGGGGTTTTAGGGGAAAGGAATCCCCCTCGTCCGAACAGCTCATGCAGTTTGCACCATGCCAGGACAGAATGTATGATTAAAGGGTTGTCTGTGATGGTTTTTATAGATTTTCTGTCCCATTTGTAAAACAATTCTGCCCCAGTGTCATCATTTACCTCAAGCTTTTCAATGTTCAACCATGAGGGAGAGGGACCCTTGTCAAACCTCTGAGCCAGAAACCTAGACTGTGCTGCCCAGTAGTACATTCTAAAATTGGGGAGGTTTAAGCCCCCTTGACTGTAATCCAGGGTCAGTTTATCCAGGCCAACCCTAGGGGTTTTGCCGTGCCAGATAAACCGTCTGGTCATCTTGTCGAGAGAGGAAAAGAATGCTGCGGGAACAGGGATAGGGAGAGATTGAAACAGATATAGAAATCTGGGCAGGACATTCATTTTAATTACATTGATTCTACCCAGTAAAGTGAGAGGTAAGTCCATCCATTTACAAAGGTCACCCTCCACCTTTTGCAACAAATTGGCCAGATTGAGTTTATAGAGGTTGTTCAGGTTACCATCCACCATTATGCCCAAATATGTGAAGCCCATAGGCGACCATCTAAAAGGAAACTTGTGCTTGATGGTATGATGGTCAAAGACAGACAACGGTAAGATTTCGCTTTTATCTAAATTGACCTTATATCCAGAGAAAGAACTATAACCCTGTAGCAGGATCTGCAAGTGAGAGAGGGAGTGTTCTGGGTTTGTTAGAAATAAGATAAGGTCGTCCGCAAAGAGTGATAATTTATGGGTATGGGGGCCCACCTCAAAGCCATGTATGTCAGGGCACGTTCTAATAGCCTCAGCCAACGGTTCGATGGCGAGGGCAAAGAGGTGGGGGCTAATTGGGCAACCTTGTCTGTTCCCCCTATGGAGAGGGAAAGAGGAGGAAGTAATCCCGTTGGTAGCAATCCTAGCTTTAGGAGATTTGTAGAGTGATTTTATCAAATTTACAAACCCGGTACCTAAACCAAACTTTTCCAAGACGCGAAAGAGGTATGGCCATTCAACCCTATCAAAGGCCTTTTCAGCGTCGAGGGAGACTGCGACACTAGGTATTTTGTTTTTGTTAGCAAGGTGAATTATATCAAAGAACCTTCTGAGATTATTGGAGGACAATCTATTAATTATGAAGCCAGTCTGATCTGGGTTGACCAACAGGGGAAGACATGACTCCAGTCTCTTAGATAGCATCTTGGTGACCAGTTTACAATCTGTGTTAAGGAGAGAGATTGGTCTATATGAGGCGCACTTTAGTGGATTTTTCCCTTTCTTGTGGATTACAGTAATCACTGCTTGAGAGAAAGACTCTGGAAAGCAGTTGTCTTCCCTGGCTTTTTTAAGTACCTCCATAAGGTAGGGGACCAACAGCTCCCTAAATTCTTTATAGAACTCTGGAGGGAAGCCATCCTCCCCAGGAGATTTATTAGAAGGTAAGGATTTAATGGCCTCCAACAATTCAGGAACTGAGAAGTGTTCACTCAGGCGCTCGCTGTCTTCCCCTGACAGGCATGGGAGGTTGAGAGAGGAGAGAAAAGAGTCGATCTCTGATAGATCATCGCTTGATTGGGAAGTGTAGAGGTCTTCATAGTATTTCTTAAAAGTATTATTAATTTCAGTAGGGTCGAAAGATATCTCATTAGTAAGAGTTTCTATAGCATTAATTGTCCTCCTACTTTCCTCTGCTTTCAGTTGCCATGCCAATACTTTGTGTGCTTTCTCTCCAAGCTCGTAATAACGCTGTTTTGATTTAGTGATGGCCCTCTCAGCTTGATATGTGTTCAGAATATTATATTTCAGTTTTTTATTTACCAAAAGCCTGTATAGATCTTTAGTTGGGCCTCTTTGGTAGGTTTTCTCTAGCTCTGAGATTTCAGATTCAAGGGCACTCAGTTCCGCACCGTGTTTTCTCTTCAGCCCTTTAGTATAGGAAATGATCTGTCCCCTCAGATAGGCCTTCAATGTGTCCCAAAGAATGAAACTGTCAGGAGCGGAGGGTTTGTTTGTCAAAGTGAAAATATTGATCTGCTCTTTGATGAATGCACAAAATTCAGGTTGCTTTAGGAGTGTAGAATTTAGTCTCCATCTATATGCTCCATTTACCTTGGTAGGAATGGAGATTGATAATACCAGGGGAGAATGGTCACTAAGCAATCTGGGGAGATACTCGACATCTAACACTCTATGAAACAGTTGTGTCGACAGTAAAAAGTTATCTATGCGTGTGTGTGTCTAGTGTGGGTGTGAATAAAAAGAGTAGTCCCTATCCTGTGGGTGCAACTGTCTCCAGATGTCTAGTAAATTGAGATCTTTCATGAATGACATGGTGAGCTTGCTGGCTTTGGTAAGAAGTGAGGGTTTATCAGAGGACCTATCAAGAACTGTATCTAAACAAAAATTAAAATCTCCTCCAACCAGTAACCATCCTGGTGGTGCTTGAGCGACCTGAAGGAAGACATTCTGAATAAACATATGGTCATCGAAGTTAGGAGCATAGATATTCAATAGGGTCCAAGACTCTGAAAACATATGCCCCTGCACCAAAACAAACCTGCCAGAGGGATCAGAGATGGTGTTGCTGACGCAGAAGGGGATGTGTCTACTTATCAAAATTGCAGTTCCTCTTGCTTTGGAGTTAAAAGAGGACGCAAAAACTTGTCCTACCCATTCCCTCTTCAATTTCTTGTGTTCACTGGCTGTAAGATGTGTTTCTTGTAAGAACACAATGTCAGCCTTTAATTTCTTAAGGTATGTATAGACTCTCTTCCTTTTAATCGGGCTGTTAAGACCTTTTACGTTGAATGTGACATATTTTAGTGGATTAAGCATAGTAGGGTTTCAAATATGTAACTGAATGGAAATCTATCATATGTAGATAGTTAGGAAATGTTTCAACTTTGGTTTGAACACAGAAGTGACCTATGTGTCTCTTTAGGAAGGAAACAATAAACATAGAAAAAAGGGGAAAAAAATAAAGAATCCCACCCACCCCGATTGTTAGACTAAAACCACAATCCCAACAATCAAACATGAATACACTTGTAGAGATACGTTGCTGCTCGCTTTCCATCTTGCTCTTACTAGCTAAACCTTGGCGTAAACTAAAACCTGCGAGCTCTCTAAATTGAAAACAAACGTTGTGAATAGATATTTATGGCTGAATATTTACTGCCCACGGTAAGGGCTGCTTGAGTCTCTTTTCGAAAGATTAACATAAATGAGGGGGAAAGCAGTGGGCCTAAACCCACTTATTTGCTTCGCCCAGTGATATGTACTAAACCAAAATATACTCTCCTGTAAGTGTAATAGAACTCACCCCGGAAAGATACGGTTAGTTGAAAATGTACAAATCAATTATAGCGACCGGAGGATATCCGCGGTTCAGTCCGGATAAGAGAAAACAAACAAACTGCATCTTATCCCCCAAAGAGACCGTCCTGGCTCAGACGTTGCTCAGTTCTTTGAGAAAAGTGTACACTTCTCCCGGCGTGTTGAAGAGATGGCTTCGGCCTTTGTACTGAACTTTCATCCGCGCAGGGTGGATGAGGTAGCCGATGATGTTCTTCTCCTTCAGTGCTTTGGCGGCAGGTCTGAACTGCTTGCGACGTCTTGCGAGATCCGCGCTCATATCCGGGAAAAGGCTGACCCTCTTGCCATCAATGGCTATGTCCCCTTTGGCTCTTGCGAGTTGCAGTACCTTCTCTCTGTCTTGGAAACGGAGGAACCTGATCAGGACGGCCCGTGGGGGCTCATCTGGCCGGGGTTTCGGCGCTGATGTTCTGTGGGCGCGTTCGATTTCCAGTGACTTGGTGAAGTTGATTGTGCCTAGGACATCCGGGATCCATTGAGTGAAGAAACGGACCGGGTCACGGCCCTCGCTGTCCTCTTTCAATCCCACCACACGGATATTACTACGTCTGCTCTGGTTCTCCATCTGATCTACCTTGTTTTTGAGGTAGGCATTGTCCTTTTGCAGTTGTATCAAGACCTGGTCATGTCGAGCGATGGTGTCTTCAACTGTGCTAATGCGCAACTCTGCCTCAGTCGTTCTCAAAAGGAGATCATTCATGGAGGATTTCAGGTCGTCAATGGAAGAATGGAGTTCAGCCGTTCTCTTATCGATTTTCATAGAAAGACCTTTGTTACCATCCTGAATTTCCCGGAGGAGAGTAGCCAGCATGTCGGCAGGCTCGCAAGAGGCCGAGAGCAACAGTCTGGAACTGTCGTTTGAGTTATGAGGGCTAATGCTAATCTTGCTAGCGTTATCGTTATCTTGGGAATCAACTACGTTTTGGTCGTCCTTCTTGCCTCTCTTTCGGCGGTCCATGGCTCTTTGGGAAGGTAAGTACTTGACAATTTATCAGCCGATGTTAGAATATTGTTTCAACGTTGTTATTTAGGTAATAATAGAATAACTTTGAAGAGCTCGGTTTGTCAACGTCTGCTCAGCTCCGCGGCATCACGTGCTCCCCCTCCAGGGGTGTTTTGACTGTACTATGTGGGAGGTATTTAGTCTCCAGGGGTGTTTTGACTGTACTATGTGGGAGGTATTTAGTCTCCAGGGTGTTTTGACTGTACTATGTGGGAGGTATTTGGTCTCCAGGGGTGTTTTGACTGTACTATGTGGGAGGTATTTGGTCTCCAGGGGTGTTTTGACTGTACTGTGTGGGAGGTATTTAGTCTCCAGGGGTGTTTTGACTGTACTATGCGGGAGGTATTTGGTCTCCAGGGGTGTTTTGACTGTACTATGTGGGAGGTATTTAGTCTCCAGGGGTGTTTTGACTGTACTATGTGGGAGGTATTTAGTCTCCAGGGTGTTTTGACTGTACTATGTGGGAGGTATTTAGTCTCCAGGGGGTGTTTTGACTGTACTATGCGGGAGGTATTTGGTCTCCAGGGGTGTTTTGACTGTACTATGTGGGAGGTATTTAGTCTCCAGGGGTGTTTTGACTGTACTATGTGGGAGGTATTTAGTCTCCAGGGTGTTTTGACTGTACTATGTGGGAGGTATTTAGTCTCCAGGTGTGTTTTGACTGTACTATGTGGGAGGTATTTAGTCTCCAGGGGTGTTTTGACTACTATGTGGGAGGTATTTGGTCTCCAGGGTGTGTTGACTGTACTATGTGGGAGGTATTTAGTCTCCAGGGGTGTGTTGACTGTACTATGTGGGAGGTATTTAGTCTCCAGGGGTGTTTTGACTGTACTATGTGGGAGGTATTTAGTCTCCAGGGGTGTTTTGACTGTACTATGTGGGAGGTATTTGGTCTCCAGGGGTGTTTTGACTGTACTATGTGGGAGGTATTTGGTCTCCAGGGTGTTTTGACTGTAGTATGTGGGAGGTATTTAGTCTCCAGGGTGTTGTGACTGTACTATGTGGGAGGTATTTAGTCTCCAGGGGTGTTTGACTGTACTATGTGGGAGGTATTTGGTCTCCAGGGGTGTGTTGACTGTACTATGTGGGAGGTATTTAGTCTCCAGGGGTGTTTTGACTGTACTATGTGGGAGGTATTTGGTCTCCAGGGGTGTTTTGACTGCACTATGTGGGAGGTATTTGGTCTCCAGGGGTGTGTTGACTGTACTATGTGGGAGGTATTTAGTCTCCAGGGGTGTTTTGACTGTACTGTGTGGGTGGTATTTAGTCTCCAGGGGTGTTTTGACTGTACTATGTGGGAGGTATTTGGTCTCCAGGGGTGTTTTGACTGTACTATGTGGGAGGTATTTGGTATCCAGGGTGTTTTGACTGTACTATGTGGGAGGTATTTAGTCTCCAGGGTGTTTTGACTGTACTATGTGGGAGGTATTTGGTCTCCAGGGGTGTGTTGACTGTACTATGTGGGAGGTATTTGGTCTCCAGGCGTGTTTTGACTGCACTATGTGGGAGGTATTTGGTCTCCAGGGGTGTGTTGACTGTACTATGTGGGAGGTATTTAGTCTCCAGGGGTGTTTGGACTACTATGTGAGAGGTATTTAGTCTCCAGGGGTGTTTTGACTGTACTATGTGGGAGGTATTTAGTCTCCAGGGTGTTTTGACTGTACTATGTGGGAGGTATTTAGTCTCCAGGGGTGTTTAGACTGTACTATGTGGGAGGTATTTGGTCTCCAGGGTGTTTTGACGGTACTATGTGGGAGGTATTTGGTCTCCAGGGTGTTTTGACTGTACTATGTGGGAGGTATTTAGTCTCCAGGGTGTTTTGACTGTACTATGTGGGAGGTATTTGGTCTCCAGGGTGTTTTGACGGTACTATGTGGGAGGTATTTGGTCTCCAGGGTGTTTTGACTGTACTATGTGGGAGGTATTTAGTCTCCAGGGGTGTTTAGACTGTACTATGTGGGAGGTATTTGGTCTTCAGGGGTGTTTTGACTGTACTATGTGGGAGGTATTTAGTCTCCAGGGGTGTTTTGACTGTACTATGCAGGAGGTATTTGGTCTCCAGGGGTGTTTTGACTGTACTATGTGGGAGGTATTTAGTCTCCAGGGGTGTTTTGACTGTACTATGTGGGAGGTATTTAGTCTCCAGGGGTGTTTTGACTGTACTATGTGGGAGGTATTTGGTCTCCAGGGGTGTTTTGACTGTACTATGTGGGAGGTATTTGGTCTCCAGGGGTGTGTTGACTGTACTATGTGGGAGGTATTTAGTCTCCAGGGTGTTTTGACTGTACTATGTGGGAGGTATTTAGTCTCCAGGGTGTTTTGACTGTACTATGTGGGAGGTATTTGGTCTCCAGGGGTGTTTTGACTGTACTATGTGGGAGGTATTTGGTCTCCAGGGGTGTTTTGACCAGCAGGCTAATGTTCCTATCCACATGTTCATATCCACCCAGTAAGGACAGCAGGCTAATGTTCCTATAGACTCAGTAAGGCCAGCAGGCTAATGTTCCTATCCACTCAGTAAGACCAGCAGTCTAATGTTCCTATAGACTCAGTAAGACCAGCAGGCTAATGTTCCTATCCACTCAGTAAGACCAGCAGGCTAATGTTCCTATAGACTCAGTAAGACCAGCAGGCTAATGTTCCTATAGACTCAGTAAGACCAGCAGGCTAATGTTCCTATAGACTCAGTAAGACCAGCAGGCTAATGTTCCTATCCACCCAGTAAGACCAGCAGGCTAATGTTCCTATAGACTCAGTAAGGACAGCAGGCTAATGTTCCTATAGACTCAGTAAGACCAGCAGGCTAATGTTCCTATAGACTCAGTAAGGCCAGCAGGCTAATGTTCCTATAGACTCAGTAAGACCAGCAGGCTAATGTTCCTATCCACTCAGTAAGACCAGCAGGCTAATGTTCCTATCCACCCAGTAAGACCAGCAGGCTAATGTTCCTATCCACCCAGTAAGACCAGCAGGCTAATGTTCCTATCCACCCAGTAAGACCAGCAGGCTAATGTTCCTATCCACCCAGTAAGACCAGCAGGCTAATGTTCCTATAGACTCAGTAGGGCCAGAAGGCTAATGTTCCTATAGACTCAGTAAGACCAGCAGGCTAATGTTCCTATCCACTCAGTAAGGCCAGCAGGCTAATGTTCCTATAGACACAGTAAGGCAAGCAGGCTAATGTTCCTATAGACTCAGTAAGGCCAGCAGGCTAATGTTCCTATAGACTCAGTAAGGCCAGCAGGCTAATGTTCCTATCCACCCAGTAAGACCAGCAGGCTAATGTTCCTATAGACTCAGTAAGACCAGCAGGCTAATGTTCCTATAGACTCAGTAAGGCCAGCAGGCTAATGTTCCTATAGACTCAGTAAGACCAGCAGGCTAATGTTCCTATAGACTCAGTAAGGCCAGCAGGCTAATGTTCCTATAGACTCAGTAAGACCAGCAGGCTAATGTTCCTATCCACACAGTAAGACCAGCAGGCTAATGTTCCTATCCACTCAGTAAGACCAGCAGGCTAATGTTCCTATCCACTCAGTAAGACCAGCAGGCTAATGTTCCTATCCACTCAGTAAGACCAGCAGGCTAATGTTCCTATAGACTCAGTAAGCCCAGCAGGCTAATGTTCCTATAGACTCAGTAAGACCAGCAGGCTAATGTTCCTATAGACTCAGTAAGACCAGCAGGCTAATGTTCCTATCCACTCAGTAAGGCCAGCAGGCTAATGTTCCTATAGACCCAGTAAGGCCATCAGGCTAATGTTCCTATCCACACAGTAAGACCAGCAGGCTAATGTTCCTATCCACTCAGTAAGACCAGCAGGCTAATGTTCCTATCCACTCAGTAAGACCATCAGGCTAATGTTCCTATAGACTCAGTAAGACCAGCAGGCTAATGTTCCTATAGACTCAGTAAGACCAGCAGGCTAATGTTCCTATAGACTCAGTAAGGTCAGCAGGCTAATGTTCCTATCCACTCAGTAAGACCAGCAGGCTAATGTTCCTATCCACTCAGTAAGACCATCAGGCTAATGTTCCTATAGACTCAGTAAGACCAGCAGGCTAATGTTCCTATAGACTCAGTAAGACCAGCAGGCTAATGTTCCTATAGACTCAGTAAGGTCAGCAGGCTAATGTTCCTATAGACTCAGTAAGACCAGCAGGCTAATGTTCCTATAGACTCAGTAAGACCAGCAGGCTAATGTTCCTATCCACCCAGTAAGGCCAGCAGGCTAATGTTCCTATCCCCCCAGTAAGGCCAGCAGGCTAATGTTCCTATAGACTCAGTAAGGCCAGCAGGCTAATGTTCCTATAGACTCAGTAAGACCAGCAGGCTAATGTTCCTATCCACCCAGTAAGACCAGCAGGCTAATGTTCCTATCCACTCAGTAAGGCCAGCAGGCTAATGTTCCTATCCACTCAGTAAGACCAGCAGGCTAATGTTCCTATCCACCCAGTAAGGCCAGCAGGCTAATGTTCCTATCCACTCAGTAAGGCCAGCAGGCTAATGTTCCTATAGACTCAATAAGACCAGCAGGCTAATGTTCCTATCCACTCAGTAAGGCCAGCAGGCTAATGTTCCTATAGACCCAGTAAGACCAGCAGGCTAATGTTCCTATAGACTCAATAAGACCAGCAGGCTAATGTTCCTATCCACTCAGTAAGACCAGCAGGCTAATGTTCCTATCCACTCAGTAAGACCAGCAGGCTAATGTTCCTATCCACCCAGTAAGACCAGCAGGCTAATGTTCCTATAGACTCAGTAAGGACAGCAGGCTAATGTTCCTATCCACTCAGTAAGACCAGCAGGCTAATGTTCCTATAGACTCAGTAAGACCAGCAGGCTAATGTTCCTATAGACCCAGTAAGACCAGCAGGCTAATGTTCCTATCCACTCAGTAAGACCAACAGGCTAATGTTCCTATAGACTCAGTAAGACCAGCAGGCTAATGTTCCTATAGACTCAGTAAGACCAGCAGGCTAATGTTCCTATCCACTCAGTAAGACCAACAGGCTAATGTTCCTATAGACTCAGTAAGACCAGCAGGCTAATGTTCCTATAGACTCAGTAAGACCAACAGGCTAATGTTCCTATAGACTCAGTAAGACCAGCAGGCTAATGTTCCTATAGACTCAGTAAGACCAGCAGGCTAATGTTCCTATAGACTCAGTAAGGCCAGCAGGCTAATGTTCCTATAGACTCAGTAAGGCCAGCAGGCTAATGTTCCTATAGACTCAGTAAGACCAGCAGGCTAATGTTCCTATCCACTCAGTAAGACCAGCAGGCTAATGTTCCTATCCACCCAGTAAGACCAGCAGGCTAATGTTCCTATAGACCCAGTAAGACCAGCAGGCTAATGTTCCTATAGACCCAGTAAGGCCAGCAGGCTAATGTTCCTATAGACCCAGTAAGACCAGCAGGCTAATGTTCCTATAGACCCAGTAAGGCCAGCAGGCTAATGTTCCTATAGACTCAGTAAGACCAGCAGGCTAATGTTCCTATCCACCCAGTAAGACCAGCAGGCTAATGTTCCTATCCACCCAGTAAGACCAGCAGGCTAATGTTCCTATAGACCCAGTAAGACCAGCAGGCTAATGTTCCTATCCACCCAGTAAGACCAGCAGGCTAATGTTCCTATCCACTCAGTAAGACCAGCAGGCTAATGTTCCTATAGACTCATTAAGACCAGCAGGCTAATGTTCCTATCCACACAGTAAGACCAGCAGGCTAATGTTCCTATAGACTCAGTAGGGCCAGAAGGCTAATGTTCCTATAGACTCAGTAGGGCCAGAAGGCTAATGTTCCTATAGACTCATTAAGACCAGCAGGCTAATGTTCCTATAGACTCAGTAGGGCCAGAAGGCTAATGTTCCTATAGACTCAGTAGGGCCAGAAGGCTAATGTTCCTATAGACTCATTAAGACCAGCAGGCTAATGTTCCTATAGACTCAGTAAGACCAGCAGGCTAATGTTCCTATCCACCCAGTAAGACCAGCAGGCTAATGTTCCTATCCACCCAGTAAGACCAGCAGGCTAATGTTCCTATCCACCCAGTAAGACCAGCAGGCTAATGTTCCTATCCACCCAGTAAGACCAGCAGTCTAATGTTCCTATCCACTCAGTAAGACCAGCAGGCTAATGTTCCTATAGACCCAGTAAGACCAGCAGGCTAATGTTCCTATCCACTCAGTAAGACCAGCAGGCTAATGTTCCTATAGACTCAGTAAGGCCAGCAGGCTAATGTTCCTATAGACTCAGTAAGGCCAGCAGGCTAATGTTCCTATAGACTCAGTAAGACCATCAGGCTAATGTTCCTATAGACTCAGTAAGACCAGCAGGCTAATGTTCCTATAGACTCAGTAAGGCCAGCAGGCTAATGTTCCTATAGACTCAGTAAGGCCAGCAGGCTAATGTTCCTATAGACTCAGTAAGACCATCAGGCTAATGTTCCTATAGACTCAGTAAGGCCAGCAGGCTAATGTTCCTATAGACTCAGTAAGACCATCAGGCTAATGTTCCTATAGACTCAGTAAGGCCAGCAGGCTAATGTTCCTATAGACTCAGTAAGGCCAGCAGGCTAATGTTCCTATAGACTCAGTAAGACCAGCAGGCTAATGTTCCTATCCACCCAGTAAGACCAGCAGGCTAATGTTCCTATAGACTCAGTAAGACCAGCAGGCTAATGTTCCTATAGACTCAGTAAGACCAGCAGGCTAATGTTCCTATAGACTCAGTAAGACCAGCAGTCTAATGTTCCTATAGACTCAGTAAGGCCAGCAGGCTAATGTTCCTATAGACTCAGTAAGACCAGCAGGCTAATGTTCCTATCCACCCAGTAAGACCAGCAGGCTAATGTTCCTATAGACTCAGTAAGGCCAGCAGGCTAATGTTCCTATCCACTCAGTAAGACCAGCAGGCTAATGTTCCTATAGACCCAGTAAGACCAGCAGGCTAATGTTCCTATAGACTCAGTAAGGACAGCAGGCTAATGTTCCTATAGACCCAGTAAGACCAGCAGGCTAATGTTCCTATAGACTCAGTAAGACCAGCAGGCTAATGTTCCTATCCACTCAGTAAGGCCAGCAGGCTAATTTTCCTATCCACTCAGTAAGGCCAGCAGGCTAATGTTCCTATAGACTCAGTAAGACCAGCAGGCTAATGTTCCTATAGACCCAGTAAGACCAGCAGGCTAATGTTCCTATAGACTCAGTAAGACCAGCAGGCTAATGTTCCTATAGACCCAGTAAGACCAGCAGGCTAATGTTCCTATAGACTCAGTAAGACCAGCAGGCTAATGTTCCTATCCACTCAGTAAGACCAGCAGGCTAATGTTCCTATAGACTCAGTAAGGCCAGCAGGCTAATGTTCCTATAGACTCAGTAAGGCCAGCAGGCTAATGTTCCTATAGACTCAGTAAGACCAGCAGGCTAATGTTCCTATCCACCCAGTAAGACCAGCAGGCTAATGTTCCTATAGACTCAGTAAGACCAGCAGGCTAATGTTCCTATAGACTCAGTAAGGCCAGCAGGCTAATGTTCCTATAGACTCAGTAAGACCAGCAGGCTAATGTTCCTATAGACTCAGTAAGGCCAGCAGGCTAATGTTCCTATCCACCCAGTAAGACCAGCAGGCTAATGTTCCTATAGACTCAGTAAGGCCAGCAGGCTAATGTTCCTATAGACTCAGTAAGACCAGCAGGCTAATGTTCCTATCCACCCAGTAAGACCAGCAGGCTAATGTTCCTATCCACCCAGTAAGACCAGCAGGCTAATGTTCCTATCCACTCAGTATGTCCAGCAGGCTAATGTTCCTATCCACCCAGTAAGGACAGCAGGCTAATGTTCCTATAGACTCAGTAAGACCAGCAGGCTAATGTTCCTATCCACCCAGTAAGACCAGCAGGCTAATGTTCCTATAGACTCAGTACGACCAGCAGGCTAATGTTCCTATCGACTCAGTAAGACCAGCAGGCTAATGTTCCTATCCACTCAGTAAGACCAGCAGGCTAATGTTCCTATAGACTCAGTAAGGACAGCAGGCTAATGTTCCTATCCACTCAGTAAGGCCAGCAGGCTAATGTTCCTATAGACTCAGTAAGGCCAGCAGGCTAATGTTCCTATAGACTCAGTAAGACCAGCAGGCTAATGTTCCTATAGACACAGTAAGGCCAGCAGGCTAATGTTCCTATAGACTCAGTAAGACCAGCAGGCTAATGTTCCTATCCACTCAGTAAGACCAGCAGGCTAATGTTCCTATAGACTCAGTAAGGCCAGCAGGCTAATGTTCCTATAGACACAGTAAGGCCAGCAGGCTAATGTTCCTATCCACTCAGTAAGGCCAGCAGGCTAATGTTCCTATAGACACAGTAAGGCCAGCAGGCTAATGTTCCTATAGACTCAGTAAGGCCAGCAGGCTAATGTTCCTATAGACTCAGTAAGGCCAGCAGGCTAATGTTCCTATCCACTCAGTAAGACCAGCAGGCTAATGGTCCTATAGACTCAGTAAGACCAGCAGGCTAATGTTCCTATCCACTCAGTAAGGCCAGCAGGCTAATGTTCCTATCCACTCAGTAAGACCAGCAGGCTAATGTTCCTATCCACTCAGTAAGGCCAGCAGGCTAATGTTCCTATCCACTCAGTAAGACCAGCAGGCTAATGTTCCTATAGACTCAGTAAGACCAGCAGGCTAATGTTCCTATCCACACAGTAAGACCATCAGGCTAATGTTCCTATAGACTCAGTAAGGCCAGCAGGCTAATGTTCCTATCCACCCAGTAAGACCAGCAGGCTAATGTTCCTATAGACTCAGTAAGACCAGCAGGCTAATGTTCCTATAGACTCAGTAAGACCAGCAGGCTAATGTTCCTATAGACTCAGTAAGGCCAGCAGGCTAATGTTCCTATCCACTCAGTAAGGCCAGCAGGCTAATGTTCCTATAGACTCAGTAAGACCAGCAGGCTAATGTTCCTATAGACTCAGTAAGACCAGCAGGCTAATGTTCCTATAGACTCAGTAAGACCAGCAGGCTAATGTTCCTATCCACCCAGTAAGACCAGCAGGCTAATGTTCCTATAGACTCAGTAAGACCACCAGGCTAATGTTCCTATCCACCCAGTAAGGACAGCAGGCTAATGTTCCTATAGACTCAGTAAGGCCAGCAGGCTAATGTTCCTATAGACTCAGTAAGACCAGCAGGCTAATGTTCCTATTGACTCAGTAAGACCAGCAGGCTAATGTTCCTATCCACTCAGTAAGACCAGCAGGCTAATGTTCCTATAGACTCAGTAAGACCAGCAGGCTAATGTTCCTATAGACTCAGTAAGACCAGCAGGCTAATGTTCCTATCCACTCAGTAAGGCCAGCAGGCTAATGTTCCTATCCACTCAGTAAGGCCAGCAGGCTAATGTTCCTATAGACTCAGTAAGACCATCAGGCTAATGTTCCTATCCACTCAGTAAGGACAGCAGGCTAATGTTCCTATAGACTCAGTAAGACCAGCAGGCTAATGTTCCTATCCACCCAGTAAGGTCAGCAGGCTAATGTTCCTATCCACTCAGTAAGACCAGCAGGCTAATGTTCCTATCCACTCAGTAAGACCAGCAGGCTAATGTTCCTATAGACTCAGTAAGGCCAGCAGGCTAATGTTCCTATCCACTCAGTAAGGCCAGCAGGCTAATGTTCCTATCCACTCAGTAAGGCCAGCAGGCTAATGTTCCTATAGACTCAGTAAGACCAGCAGGCTAATGTTCCTATCCACCCAGTAAGGCCAGCAGGCTAATGATCCTATCCACTCAGTAAGGCCAGCAGGCTAATGTTCCTATAGACTCAGTAAGACCAGCAGGCTAATGTTCCTATCCACCCAGTAAGGCCAGCAGGCTAATGTTCCTATAGACTCAGTAAGGCCAGCAGGCTAATGTTCCTATAGACTCAGTAAGACCAGCAGGCTAATGTTCCTATAGACTCAGTAAGGCCAGCAGGCTAATGTTCCTATCTACTCAGTAAGGCCAGCAGGCTAATGTTCCTATCCACTCAGTAAGACCAGCAGGCTAATGTTCCTATCCACTCAGTAAGGCCAGCAGGCTAATGTTCCTATAGACTCAGTAAGACCAGCAGGCTAATGTTCCTATAGACTCAGTAAGGCCAGCAGGCTAATGTTCCTATAGACTCAGTAAGACCAGCAGGCTAATGTTCCTATCCACTCAGTAAGACCAGCAGGCTAATGTTCCTAAAGACTCAGTAAGACCAGCAGGCTAATGTTCCTATAGACTCAGTAAGACCAGCAGGCTAATGTTCCTATAGACCCAGTAAGGCCAGCAGGCTAATGTTCCTATAGACTCAGTAAGACCAGCAGGCTAATGTTCCTATCCACCCAGTAAGACCAGCAGGCTAATGTTCCTATCCACTCAGTATGTCCAGCAGGCTAATGTTCCTATCCACCCAGTAAGACCAGCAGGCTAATGTTCCTATAGACTCAGTAAGACCAGCAGGCTAATGTTCCTATCCACTCAGTAAGGCCAGCAGGCTAATGTTCCTATCCACTCAGTAAGGCCAGCAGGCTAATGTTCCTATAGACTCAGTAAGACCAGCAGGCTAATGTTCCTATCCACCCAGTAAGTCCAGCAGGCTAATGTTCCTATCCACTCAGTATGTCCAGCAGGCTAATGTTCCTATAGACTCAGTAAGACCAGCAGGCTAATGTTCCTATCCACTCAGTAAGGCCAGCAGGCTAATGTTCCTATCCACCCAGTAAGACCAGCAGGCTAATGTTCCTATAGACTCAGTAAGGACAGCAGGCTAATGTTCCTATCCACTCAGTAAGACCAGCAGGCTAATGTTCCTATCCACCCAGTAAGACCAGCAGGCTAATGTTCCTATAGACTCAGTAAGGCCAGCAGGCTAATGTTCCTATCCACCCAGTAAGACCAGCAGGCTAATGTTCCTATCCACCCAGTAAGACCAGCAGGCTAATGTTCCTATAGACTCAGTAAGACCAGCAGGCTAATGTTCCTATAGACTCAGTAAGACCAGCAGGCTAATGTTCCTATAGACCCAGTAAGACCAGCAGGCTAATGTTCCTATAGACTCAGTAAGACCAGCAGGCTAATGTTCCTATAGACCCAGTAAGACCAGCAGGCTAATGTTCCTATAGACCCAGTAAGACCAGCAGGCTGATGTTCCTATAGACTCAGTAAGACCAGCAGGCTAATGTTCCTATAGACTCAGTAAGACCAGCAGGCTAATGTTCCTATAGACCCAGTAAGACCAGCAGGCTAATGTTCCTATAGACTCAGTAAGACCAGCAGGCTAATGTTCCTATAGACTCAGTAAGACCAGCAGGCTAATGTTCCTATCCACTCAGTAAGGCCAGCAGGCTAATGTTCCTATCCACTCAGTAAGGCCAGCAGGCTAATGTTCCTATAGACTCAGTAAGACCAGCAGGCTAATGTTCCTATCCACCCAGTAAGACCAGCAGGCTAATGTTCCTATAGACTCAGTAAGACCAGCAGGCTAATGTTCCTATCCACTCAGTAAGGCCAGCAGGCTAATGTTCCTATCCACTCAGTAAGACCAGCAGGCTAATGTTCCTATAGACTCAGTAAGACCAGCAGGCTAATGTTCCTATAGACTCAGTAAGGCCAGCAGGCTAATGTTCCTATAGACTCAGTAAGGCCAGCAGGCTAATGTTCCTATAGACTCAGTAAGACCAGCAGGCTAATGTTCCTATAGACTCAGTAAGGCCAGCAGGCTAATGTTCCTATAGACTCAGTAAGACCAGCAGGCTAATGTTCCTATAGACCCAGTAAGACCAGCAGGCTAATGTTCCTATAGACTCAGTAAGGCCAGCAGGCTAATGTTCCTATAGACTCAGTAAGACCAGCAGGCTAATGTTCCTATAGACTCAGTAAGACCAGCAGGCTAATGTTCCTATAGACTCAGTAAGACCAGCAGGCTAATGTTCCTATCCACCCAGTAAGACCAGCAGGCTAATGTTCCTATAGACTCAGTAAGACCAGCAGGCTAATGTTCCTATAGACTCAGTAAGACCAGCAGGCTAATGTTCCTATAGACCCAGTAAGACCAGCAGGCTAATGTTCCTATAGACTCAGTAAGACCAGCAGGCTAATGTTCCTATCCACCCAGTAAGACCAGCAGGCTAATGTTCCTATAGACTCAGTAAGACAGCAGGCTAAGTTCCTATAGACTCAGTAAGACAGCAGGCTAATGTTCCTAAGACCCAGTAAGACCAGCAGGCTAATGTTCCTATAGACTCAGTAAGACCAGCAGGCTAATGTTTCCTATCCACTCAGTAAGACCAGCAGGCTAATGTTCCTATCCACTCAGTAAGACCAGCAGGCTAATGTTCCTATCCACTCAGTAAGACCAGCAGGCTAATGTTCCTATAGACTCAGTAAGACCAGCAGGCTAATGTTCCTATCCACTCAGTAAGGCAAGCAGGCTAATGTTCTGTCAATTCAGTAAGGCCAGCAGGGCTAAATGTTCATAAGCTCAGTAAGCCCAGCAGGCTAATGTTCATATAGACTCAAGTAAAGGCCAGCAGGCTTAATGTTCCTATAGACTCAGTAAGACCAGGCAGGCTAAGGTCCTATAGACTCAGTAAGACCAGCAGGCTAATGTTCTATAGACATCATTAAGGCCAAGAAAGGCTATGTTACTATCCACCCAGTAAGACCAGCAGGCTAATGTTCCATCCACTCAGTAAGAACATCAGGCTAATGTTCCTATCCCTCAGTAAGA
>NW_024058571.1:0-51945 GCF_016432855.1 Salvelinus namaycush
ACAGAGCAGAGAGATGTATTATAATAAGCACAGAGCAGGGAGAGATGTATTATAATAAGCACAGAGAGAGATGTATTATAATAAGCACAGAGTAGGGAGAGATGTACTATAATAAGCACAGAGCAGGGAGAGATGTATTATAATAAGCACAGAGCAGGAGAGATGTATTATAATAAGCAACAGAAAGGGAGAGATGCATTATAATAAGCACAGAGCAGGGAGAGATGTATTATAATAAGCACAGAGCAGGGAGAGATGTATTCTAATACACAGAGCAGGGAGAGATGCATTATAATAAGCACAGAACAGGGAGAGATGCATTCTAATAAGCACAGAGTAGGGAGAGATGCATTCTAATAAGCACAGAGTAGGGAGAGATGCATTATAATAAGCACAGAGAAGGGAGAGATGTATTATAATAAGCACAGAGTAGGGAGAGATGTATTATAATAAGCACAGAGCAGGGAGAGATGTATTATAATAAGCACAGAGTAGGGAGAGATGTATTATAATAAGCACAGAGCAGGGAGAGATGTATTATAATACACAGAGCAGGGAGAGATGCATTATAATAGCACAGAACAGGGAGAGATGTATTCTAATAAGCACAGAGTAGGGAGAGATGCATTCTAATAAGCACAGAGTAGGGAGAGATGCATTATAATAAGCACAGAGTAGGGAGAGATGCATTATAATAAGCACAGAGTAGGGAGAGATGTATTATAATAAGCACAGAGTAGGGAGAGATGCATTATAATAAGCACAGAGTAGGGAGAGATGCATTATAATAAGCACAGAGTAGGGAGAGATGCATTATAATAAGCACAGAGTAGGGAGAGATGTATTATAATAAGCACAGAGCAGGGAGAGATGTATTATAATAAGCACAGAGCAGGGAGAGATGTATTCTAATAAGCACAGAGCAGGGAGAGATGTATTATAATAAGCACAGAGCAGGGAGAGATGCATTATAATAAGCACAGAGTAGGGAGAGATGTATTATAATAAGCACAGAGTAGGGAGAGATGCATTATAATAAGCACAGAGTAGGGAGAGATGCATTATAATAAGCACAGAGTAGGGAGAGATGTATTATAATAAGCACCGAGTAGGGAGAGATGCATTATAATAAGCACAGAGCAGGGAGAGATGTATTATAATAAGCACAGAGCAGGGAGAGATGTATTATAATAAGCACAGAGCAGGGAGAGATGTATTATAATAAGCACAGAGCAGGGAGAGATGCATTATAATAAGCACAGAGCAGGGAGAGATGTATTATAATAAGCACAGAGCAGGGAGAGATGTATTATAATAAGCACAGAGCAGGGAGAGATGTATTATAATAAGCACAGAGTAGGGAGAGATGTATTATAATAAGCACAGAGCAGGGAGAGATGTATTATAATAAGCACAGAGCAGGGAGAGATGTATTATAATAAGCACAGAGCAGGGAGAGATGTATTATAATAAGCACAGTGTCACGTTCCTGACCTTGTTTTCCTTTTGTATAGTTGTGTTTAGTGGGTCAGGACGTGAGCTGGGTGGGCAGTCTGTGTTGTTTGTTCTATGTTAAGTGTCAGTGTTAATTGACCTTGTATGGCTCTCAATCAGAGGCAGGTGGTTGACGTTTTCCTCTGATTGAGAACCATATATAGGTAGGTTGTTTCACATTGTTTGTTGTGGGTGGTTGTCTTCCGTGTCTGTATGTCTACCACACGGGACTGTTTCGTTTGTCGTTCGTGTATGTAGTCTGTTCCTGTTCGTGCGTTCTTCGTAGTTTGTAAGTTCTCAAGTCAGGTCTGTCTACATCGTTTATTTGTTTTGTAGTCTGTTATAGTGTTTTCGTGTTTCGTCTTACTTTAATAAATATCATTATGTCATATAACAACGCTGCGCTTTGGTCCAATCCCTACTCCTCCTCTTCGGACGAAGAGGAGGAGAACGACCGTTACACACAGAGCAGGGAGAGATGTATTATAATAAGCACAGAGCAGGGAGAGATGTATTATAATAAGCACAGAGTAGGGAGAGATGTATTATAATAAGCACAGAGCAGGGAGATATGTATTATAATAAGCACAGAGCAGGGAGAGATGTATTATAATAAGCACAGAGAGAGATGTATTATAATAAGCACAGAGCAGGGAGAGATGTATTATAATAAGCACAGAGCAGGGAGAGATGTATTATAATAAGCACAGAGCAGGGAGAGATGTATTATAATAAGCACAGAGCAGGGAGAGATGTATTATAATAAGCACAGAGCAGGGAGAGATGTATTATAATAAGCACAGAGCAGGGAGAGATGTATTATAATAAGCACAGAGAGAGATGTATTATAATAAGCACAGAGCAGGGAGAGATGTATTATAATAAGCACAGAGCAGGGAGAGATGTATTATAATAAGCACAGAGCAGGGAGAGATGTATTATAATAAGCACAGAGCAGGGAGAGATGTATTATAATAAGCACAGAGCAGGGAGAGATGTATTATAATAAGCACAGAGCAGGGAGAGATGTATTATAATAAGCACAGAGCAGGGAGAGATGTATTCTAATAAGCACAGAGCAGGGAGATATGTATTATAATAAGCACAGAGCAGGGAGAGATGTATTATAATAAGCACAGAACAGGGAGAGATGTATTATAATAAGCACAGAGCAGGGAGAGATGTATTATAATAAGCACAGAGCAGGGAGAGATGTATTATAATAAGCACAGAGTAGGGAGAGATGTACTATAATAAGCACAGAGCAGGGAGAGATGTATTATAATAAGCACAGAGCAGGGAGAGATGTATTATAATAAGCACAGAACAGGGAGAGATGCATTATAATAAGCACAGAGCAGGGAGAGATGTATTATAATAAGCACAGAGCAGGGAGAGATGTATTATAATACACAGAGCAGGGAGAGATTTATTATAATAAGCACAGAACAGGGAGAGATGTATTCTAATACACAGAGCAGGGAGAGATGCATTATAATAAGCACAGAGCAGGGAGAGATGTATTATAATAAGCACAGAACAGGGAGAGATGCATTATAATAAGCACAGAGCAGGGAGAGATGTATTATAATAAGCACAGAGCAGGGAGAGATGTATTATAATACACAGAGCAGGGAGAGATGTATTATAATAAGCACAGAACAGGGAGAGATGTATTCTAATACACAGAGCAGGGAGAGATGCATTATAATAAGCACAGAGCAGGGAGAGATGTATTATAATAAGCACAGAGCAGGGAGAGATGCATTATAATAAGCACAGAACAGGGAGAGATGTATTATAATAAGCACAGAGTAGGGAGAGATGTATTATAATAAGCACAGAGCAGGGTGAGATGTATTATAATAAGCACAGAGTAGGGAGAGATGTATTATAATAAGCACAGAGCAGGGAGAGATGTATTATAATAAGCACAGAGTAGGGAGAGATGTATTATAATAAGCACAGAGCAGGGAGATATGTATTATAATAAGCACAGAGCAGGGAGAGATGTATTATAATAAGCACAGAGAGAGATGTATTATAATAAGCACAGAGCAGGGAGAGATGTATTATAATAAGCACAGAGCAGGGAGAGATGTATTATAATAAGCACAGAGCAGGGAGAGATGTATTATAATAAGCACAGAGCAGGGTGAGATGTATTATAATAAGCACAGAGTAGGGAGAGATGTATTATAATAAGCACAGAGTAGGGAGAGATGTATTATAATAAGCACAGAGCAGGGTGAGATGTATTATAATAAGCACAGAGTAGGGAGATATGTATTATAATAAGCACAGAGCAGGGAGAGATGTATTATAATAAGCACAGAGTAGGGAGAGATGTATTATAATAAGCACAGAGCAGGGAGATATGTATTATAATAAGCACAGAGCAGGGAGAGATGTATTATAATAAGCACAGAGAGATATGTATTATAATAAGCACAGAGCAGGGAGAGATGTATTATAATAAGCACAGAGCAGGGAGAGATGTATTATAATAAGCACAGAGCAGGGAGAGATGTATTATAATAAGCACAGAGCAGGGAGAGATGTATTATAATAAGAACAGAGCAGGGAGAGATGTATTATAATAAGCACAGCGCAGGGAGAGATGTATTATAATAAGCACAGAGCAGGGAGAGATGTATTCTAATAAGCACAGAGCAGGGAGAGATGTATTATAATAAGCACAGAGCAGGGAGAGATGTATTATAATAAGCACAGAACAGGGAGAGATGTATTATAATAAGCACAGAGCAGGGAGAGATGTATTATAATAAGCACAGAGCAGGGAGAGATGTATTATAATAAGCACAGAGTAGGGAGAGATGTACTATAATAAGCACAGAGCAGGGAGAGATGTATTATAATAAGCACAGAGCAGGGAGAGATGTATTATAATAAGCACAGAACAGGGAGAGATGCATTATAATAAGCACAGAGCAGGGAGAGATGTATTATAATAAGCACAGAGCAGGGAGAGATGTATTATAATACACAGAGCAGGGAGAGATGTATTCTAATACACAGAGCAGGGAGAGATGCATTATAATAAGCACAGAACAGGGAGAGATGCATTCTAATAAGCACAGAGTAGGGAGAGATGCATTCTAATAAGCACAGAGCAGGGAGAGATGCATTATAATAAGCACAGAACAGGGAGAGATGTATTATAATAAGCACAGAGTAGGGAGAGATGTATTATAATAAGCACAGAGCAGGGTGAGATGTATTATAATAAGCACAGAGTAGGGAGAGATGTATTATAATAAGCACAGAGCAGGGAGAGATGTATTATAATAAGCACAGAGTAGGGAGAGATGTATTATAATAAGCACAGAGCAGGGAGAGATGTATTATAATAAGCACAGAGAGAGATGTATTATAATAATCACAGAGCAGGGAGAGATGTATTATAATAAGCACAGAGCAGGGAGAGATGTATTATAATAAGCACAGAGCAGGGAGAGATGTATTATAATAAGCACAGAGCAGGGTGAGATGTATTATAATAAGCACAGAGTAGGGAGAGATGTATTATAATAAGCACAGAGTAGGGAGAGATGTATTATAATAAGCACAGAGCAGGGTGAGATGTATTATAATAAGCACAGAGTAGGGAGAGATGTATTATAATAAGCACAGAGCAGGGAGAGATGTATTATAATAAGCACAGAGTAGGGAGAGATGTATTATAATAAGCACAGAGCAGGGAGATATGTATTATAATAAGCACAGAGCAGGGAGAGATGTATTATAATAAGCACAGAGAGAGATGTATTATAATAAGCACAGAGCAGGGAGAGATGTATTATAATAAGCACAGAGCAGGGAGAGATGTATTATAATAAGCACAGAGCAGGGAGAGATGTATTATAATAAGCACAGAGCAGGGAGAGATGTATTATAATAAGCACAGAGCAGGGAGAGATGTATTATAATAAGCACAGCGCAGGGAGAGATGTATTATAATAAGCACAGAGCAGGGAGAGATGTATTCTAATAAGCACAGAGCAGGGAGAGATGTATTATAATAAGCACAGAGCAGGGAGAGATGTATTATAATAAGCACAGAACAGGGAGAGATGTATTATAATAAGCACAGAGCAGGGAGAGATGTATTATAATAAGCACAGAGCAGGGAGAGATGTATTATAATAAGCACAGAGTAGGGAGAGATGTACTATAATAAGCACAGAGCAGGGAGAGATGTATTATAATAAGCACAGAGCAGGGAGAGATGTATTATAATAAGCACAGAACAGGGAGAGATGCATTATAATAAGCACAGAGCAGGGAGAGATGTATTATAATAAGCACAGAGCAGGGAGAGATGTATTATAATACACAGAGCAGGGAGAGATGTATTCTAATACACAGAGCAGGGAGAGATGCATTATAATAAGCACAGAACAGGGAGAGATGCATTCTAATAAGCACAGAGTAGGGAGAGATGCATTCTAATAAGCACAGAGTAGGGAGAGATGCATTATAATAAGCACAGAGAAGGGAGAGATGTATTATAATAAGCACAGAGTAGGGAGAGATGTATTATAATAAGCACAGAGCAGGGAGAGATGTATTATAATAAGCACAGAGTAGGGAGAGATGTATTATAATAAGCACAGAGCAGGGAGAGATGTATTATAATACACAGAGCAGGGAGAGATGCATTATAATAAGCACAGAACAGGGAGAGATGTATTCTAATAAGCACAGAGTAGGGAGAGATGCATTCTAATAAGCACAGAGTAGGGAGAGATGCATTATAATAAGCACAGAGTAGGGAGAGATGCATTATAATAAGCACAGAGTAGGGAGAGATGTATTATAATAAGCACAGAGTAGGGAGAGATGCATTATAATAAGCACAGAGTAGGGAGAGATGCATTATAATAAGCACAGAGTAGGGAGAGATGCATTATAATAAGCACAGAGTAGGGAGAGATGTATTATAATAAGCACAGAGCAGGGAGAGATGTATTATAATAAGCACAGAGCAGGGAGAGATGTATTATAATAAGCACAGAGCAGGGAGAGATGTATTCTAATAAGCACAGAGCAGGGAGAGATGTATTATAATAAGCACAGAGCAGGGAGAGATGCATTATAATAAGCACAGAGTAGGGAGAGATGTATTATAATAAGCACAGAGTAGGGAGAGATGCATTATAATAAGCACAGAGTAGGGAGAGATGCATTATAATAAGCACAGAGTAGGGAGAGATGTATTATAATAAGCACCGAGTAGGGAGAGATGCATTATAATAAGCACAGAGCAGGGAGAGATGTATTATAATAAGCACAGAGCAGGGAGAGATGTATTATAATAAGCACAGAGCAGGGAGAGATGTATTATAATAAGCACAGAGCAGGGAGAGATGTATTATAATAAGCACAGAGCAGGGTGAGATGTATTATAATAAGCACAGAGTAGGGAGAGATGTATTATAATAAGCACAGAGTAGGGAGAGATGTATTATAATAAGCACAGAGCAGGGAGAGATGTATTCTAATAAGCACAGAGCAGGGAGAGATGCATTATAATAAGCACAGAGCAGGGAGAGATGTATTATAATAAGCACAGAGCAGGGAGAGATGTATTATAATAAGCACAGAGCAGGGAGAGATGTATTATAATAAGCACAGAACAGGGAGAGATGCATTATAATAAGCACAGAGCAGGGAGAGATGTATTATAATAAGCACAGAGCAGGGAGAGATGTATTATAATACACAGAGCAGGGAGAGATGTATTATAATAAGCACAGAACAGGGAGAGATGTATTCTAATACACAGAGCAGGGAGAGATGCATTATAATAAGCACAGAGCAGGGAGAGATGTATTATAATAAGCACAGAACAGGGAGAGATGCATTATAATAAGCACAGAGCAGGGAGAGATGTATTATAATAAGCACAGAGCAGGGAGAGATGTATTATAATACACAGAGCAGGGAGAGATGTATTATAATAAGCACAGAACAGGGAGAGATGTATTCTAATACACAGAGCAGGGAGAGATGTATTATAATAAGCACAGAGCAGGGAGAGATGTATTATAATAAGCACAGAGCAGGGAGAGATGCATTATAATAAGCACAGAACAGGGAGAGATGTATTATAATAAGCACAGAGCAGGGAGAGATGCATTATAATAAGCACAGAACAGGGAGAGATGTATTATAATAAGCACAGAGCAGGGAGAGATGTATTATAATAAGCACAGAGCAGGGAGAGATGTATTATAATAAGCACAGAGCAGGGAGAGATGTATTATAATAAGCACAGAGCAGGGAGAGATGTATTATAATAAGCACAGAACAGGGAGAGATGTATTATAATAAGCACAGAGCAGGGAGAGATGTATTATAATAAGCACAGAGCAGGGAGAGATGTATTATAATAAGCACAGAACAGGGAGAGATGTATTCTGAGAAGCACAGAGCAGGGAGAGATGTATTATAATAAGCACAGAGCAGGGAGAGATGTATTATAATAAGCACAGAGTAGGGAGAGATGTATTATAATAAGCACAGAGCAGGGAGAGATGTATTATAATAAGCACAGAACAGGGAGAGATGTATTCTGAGAAGCACATGCATATGACCGTTCCTCAAAATGCATTTGAAAAACTGGAAAAAAAATCCAGTTTTCAAAGCCACTACTGTTGTTTTAGTTACAGAGAGGAGAGTCACAACTTTCAGTGAGTAAATCATTTATTTCTCACCTCTTAATATAGGCTGTAGTAGGCCTCTGCTTTTGATGTGCCCGCAGAGCAGAGCGCCATATATGCATATGCAGTGAAACGGCCTACACCAAGGAGCCTAGGTCTAGCGCTGGAATGGTTTTGTAGGACATTAGCCTACATTTACTAATATATGAATTAATAAGCCGTCATGTACTAATAGATTAACCTTCATTTACTATTAGATTCATCAATTAGCCTACATTTACTGAAAGATTAATCAATTAGCCTACATTTACTGATAGATGAATCAATTAGCCTACGTTTACCAATACATGAATCAATTAGCCTACATGTACTAATACATTAATCAATTAACCTACATTTACTGAATGATGAATCAATTAGCCTACATTTACTGAATGATGAATCAATTAGCCCACATTTACTAATATATTAATTAATTAGCCTACATTTACTAATATATTAAACAATTAGTCTACATTTACTGAAAGATGAATCAATTAGCCTACATTTACTGATAGATGAATCAAATAGCCTACGTTTACAAATAGATGAATTAATTAACCTACATTTACTGAAAGATGAATCAATTAGCCTATATTTACTAATATATTAATTAATTTGCCTAGATTTACTAATATATCAATCAATTCGCCTACATTTACTGATAGATTAATCAATTAACCTGTTTGGCCATCTAGCAACAAAATCATATTTGGAGTTAGGAATCTAGCTAAGTGTTTTTCGTTCCCACTTCACCAGAATCATACAGCCTAGATGTGAAGTGCCGCTAATGTAAAGTGACTGTCCATTAAAAAAATATATGTTTCGTTATAATGATTGTTATTGAGCAAAATACTTACATTCATGACGATATAGAGTTTTGTCCATATTGCCCAGCTCTATTCTGCGCTCAGCCTGACCCTGAATTGGCTCTAGAACTTTTATAATCTATTTTTTATATCTCTGGTAGACAAAATGCCCCCTTTAAATGCATTAGAGTTAAAAATAGAACTAATCCTTGGATCTCTATAGAACTTCCACATCATATTATGATAAGAAATCAACCCTGGGCCAAGGTAGCTGATTCTGTAGATGATTGGTGTTTCAGGAAATTGATAAATAGATGTGCTTCGCGGCAGGTCATATTTCGGAGGACACATGACTCAACCTTCGCCTCTCCAGTGGCCCGTTGGGGAATTGCAGCAATGAGAAAATATCGTATTTTGGATCGCAAATAGATATCACGAAATATCACAAAATATCACCAAATAAAAAAGAAGAATAAAATGTTAAATAAAAACGAAGGTAAAAAGAATGTTGCCCTCTTTGAAGCCCACTTCAATTGTTCCTCACTACGTTGTTAATGTAACAGTTTAACTTTAGTCTGTCCCCTCGCCCCGACCCGGGCGCGAACCAGGGACCCTCTGCACACATCAACAACAGTCACCCACGAAGCATCGTTACCCATCGCTCCACAAAAGCCGCGGCCCTTGCAGAGCAAGGGGAACCACTACTTCAAGGTCTCAAAGCGAGTGACGTCACCGTTTGAAAGGCTATTAGCGCGCACCACCGCTAACTAGCTAGCCATTTCTTGGTTATTTCCAGACAAGACACCAGACATGGTCTCAGAGATGATAACTTTAATCTCCACTGAGTAAATCTGCTTTTAGTTTTTTTTGCAACTTAACTTCTCTAGGGTATGGGGCAGCTTTCGGAATTTTGGATGAAATGCATGCCCAAATTAAACTGCCTGTTTCTCGGGCCCAGACGATATGATATGCATATAACTGGTAGATGTTGATAGAAAACACTCTAACGTTTCCAGAACTGTTAAAATAGTGTCTGTGAGTATAACAGAACTGATTTGGCAGGCGAAAACCTGAGAAAATTCCATTCAGGAAGTAGTTTTTTGGGGGGGTTTTGTAGTTTTCTATTCAATGACATTACAGTATCCATTGACTTAGGACTCAAATTGCAGTTTCTATGCCTTCCACTAGATGTCAACAGTCTTTAGAAATTGTTTCAGTCTTGTATTCTGAAAAATGAGGAAGGAAGAGCAGTCTGAATGAGTGGACCCTAAAGTGTCACGGAGCTTTTTTCATGCGCACAACCGAGAGAGTGCCTTTCTTGTTTACATTTTATATTGACAACGTTATTGTCCGGTTGAAATATTATCGATTATTTAGGCTAAAAACAACCTGAGGTTTAAATATAAACATCGTTTGACATGTTTCTATGAACTTTACGGATACAATTTTGATTTTTTTTGTCTTCCTGTTTTGACTGCGTTTGAGCCTGTGGATTACTGAAGGAAACGCATGATCGAAACTGAGGTTTTTTGGGTATAAAGAGACTTTATCGAACAAAATAAACATTTATTGAGTAAATGAATGTCTGCTGAGTGCAACCATATGAAGATCATCAAAGGTAAGAAATACATTTTATCTCTATTTCTAAATTGTGTAATTGTTCTACCTGGCTGGCTACTGTTTGTAATGATTTGTCTAGTGGGCTATGTTCTCAAACAATCGTAAGGTATGCTTTCGCCGTAAAGCATTTTTAAATCTGACACCGTGGTTGGATTCACAAGAAGTTAATCTTTAAACCTATGTAAAATATGTTTTGTTTTCTGAATTTTTATAATGAGTATTTCTGTATTTGAATTTGGCGCCCAGCAGTTTCACTGGCTGTTGAAGAGGTGGGACGCTAACGTCTCACGTACCCAAGAGAGGTTAACCAGCATGGCTACCACAGCATTCTGCAGTGATACGCCATCCAATCTGATTATGGCTTAGTGTGACTATCATTTGATTTTCAACAGGACATTGACCCAACACACCTCCAAGGGCAAGGGCTATTTTACCAAGAAGGCACGTGGTGGAGTGCTGAAACAGATGACCTGGCCTCCACAATCCCCTGTCCTCAACCCAATTGAGATGGTTTGGGATGAGATGGACCAAAGAGTAAAGGAAAAGCAGCCAACAAGTGCTCAGCATATGTAGGAACTCCTTTAAGACTGTTGGAAAAGCATTCCAGGTAAAGCTGGTTGAGAGAATGCCAAGAGTATGCAAAGCTGTCATCAATGCAAAGGGTGGTTATTTGAAGAATCTCAAATATAAAATATATTTTGATTTGTTTAACACTTTGTTGGCTACTAAAATTGTGAAAATAAAGAAAATCCCTGGAATGCTTATGTGTTCGAAAACTTTTGACCGGTAACGTATGTAAATTTGCAACACGTTACCTCCCAAAAATCTGTTTTTGCTTTGTCATTATGTGGTATTGTGTGTAGATTGATGAGGAAAAATAAAAATGTAATCCATTTTAGAATAATTTAGTAACGTAACACAAATTTGGAAAAAGCACTGTATATGTTTATATCTTTTTTTGTTGTTGTTATTTTATCTTTATTTAACTAGGAAAGTCAGTTAAGATCAAATTCGTATTCTGATGTGGAGACTGTATAGTACCAAAAATGTTAAAATACCAAGATGTTAAAACTTCTTGAGCCTATGGGGGGTGCTATTTCGATCTTGGAAAAATTGGTCCCCAAATTAAACTGCCTCGTACTCAATTCTTGCTCGTACAATATGCATATTATTATTACTATTGGATAGAAAACACTCTCTAGTTTCTAAAACCGTTTGAATTATGTCTCTGAGTGAAACAGAACTCATTCTGCAGCACTTTTCCTGCCAGGGAGTGAGATTTCTGAAATCGTGGTCCCTGTTCCCAGGTCAGTTTATAAGTCCCTGTGAACGCTGTGGGGCTACAAACACTGCATACGCCTTCCTCTAGATGTCAGTAAGTGGTGACAATTTGAATGGAGTCGATTGCGCAATCTGGGACCTTATATAAGATCCTGGAGCGGAAGTACCTTTCTTTTCAACCGTGCGCCTGACGCACAATGGACATCGGACTGGCCTCCTTCCAAGCTTTGGTTTAGCCAGTTATATATCTCCGGTCATGTTTTTATTCGTTATAGTTGTTAAAGACATCATAAGGTAGTTAATTTAAACCGACTTATAGCAGTTTATAGCAGTTTATTGCGATTTTCTGGCATTTCTTTGTGACGCACTTTCAAGAGTTGGACACTTTTCCGGTACATGCCGAACGTTAGTGGCCATTTCGACAGGACAAGAGGACATCTTTCGACCAAAAGACGATTAGACCGGAGAAAGGACACCTTGCCCAAGATTCTGATGGAAGCTCAGCTAATAGTAAGAACTATTTATGCTGATAAATCGTTGTTCTGTTGAAAATAGTCAAATGCATAAAACGCCATTACTTGCAATGTAGCCTTGCGTTATCGGACCCTGTATTGTGCAGCAACGTTAATTTTAAAAATGTAATTCAGCGATTGCATTAAGAACTAATTTGTCTTTCAATTGCTGTCCACCCTGTATTTTTTAGTCAAGTTTATGATTATTTATTGATTAGACTAGGTGACTCTCCAAGATGGCGCCCGACATTTTTCTGGACAGCTTGGCAACTTTTCTCATTGTATAAGCACGATTTGTGCCGCTAAATATGCACATTTTCGAACAAACTCTATATGCCTTGTGTAATATGATGTTACAGGACTGTCATCTGAAGAATTCTGAGAAGGTTAGTGAAAAAATTAATATATTTTGGTGGTGATAACGATATCGCTCTTTTTGCCTTGAATCAATGCTGGGGTGATGTTAGCACATGTGGTATGCTAATATAACGATATATTGTGTTTTCGCTGTAAAACACTTAGAAAATCTGAAATATTGTCTGGATTCACAAGATCTGTGTCTTTCAATTGCTGTACGCTGTGTATTTTTAAGAAATGTTTTATGATGAGTAATTAGGTAATACACGTTGCTCTCTGTAGTTATTCTAGTCGAGTTGTGATGGTGGCTGCAATGGTAAACTATGATTTATACCTGAAATATGCACATTTTTCTAACAAAACATATGCTATACAATAAATATGTTATCAGACTGTCATCTGATGAAGTTGTTTCTTGGTTAGTGGCTATTTATATCTTTATTTGGTCGAATTGGTGATAGCTACTGATGGAGTAAAAAAATGGTGGAGTAAGAAAAACGGTGTCTTTTGCTAACGTGGTTAGCTAATAGATTTACATATTGTGTCTTCCCTGTAAAACATTTTAAAAATCAGAAATGGTGGCTGGATTCACAAGCAGTGTATCTTTCATCTGGTGTCTTGGACTTGTGATTTAATGATATTTAGATGCTAGTATTTACTTGTGACGCTATGCTAGGCTATGCTAGTAGCTTTTCTACTGATGGGGGTGCTCCCGGATCCGGGTTTGGGAGGTGTTAGAGGTTAAATTTATGACAAATATATATCTCTTCCTTTAAAAAAATGTTGTTGAATGTTTGTTTTTTCACGTTGTTTTTAACTTCTTTTTGAACTTCTTTTTTTAAATACGTCTCTTATGACCGAAAATAACTTCTGAACATCAGAACAGCGATTAATCACCACGGACTGGCAGAATATTTTTACTTTAACGAGTCCGACACGAAGGATATAATGCTTTCTCTTTTTTTGCGTGAAGAAAAAAGATAGAGAAAAAGAGGGCGGAGGTTGAGCGAGTGAGTAAACTTCCACTGCCATTGGCCAACGTGCAATCACTGGAAAGCAAAATGGAGGATATACGATCAAGATTATACTACCAATGGGACATTAAAAACTGTAATATCTTATTTTTTCACTGAGTCTTGGCTGAACGTCGACAATAGAGAGCTGACGGGCTTTTCCATGCACCGGCCGAACAGAGATGCTACGAGGGGTGGGGGTGTCTGTATAACACTCTCGGTAGCCGATGTGAGCCTTTAAACAGGCCAAAATTCACAAAGTCGCGGTGTCAGATGGATTACCAGGATGTGTACTCAAAGCATGCGCGGACCAACTGGCAAGTGTCTTCACTGACATTTTCAACCTCTCCCTGACCGAGTCTGCAATACCTACATATTTCAAGCAGGTAACCATGGTCCCTGTGCCCAAGGAAACGAAGGTAACCTGCCTAAATGATTACAGCCCCGTAGCACTCACATGAACGACGGTAGCCATGAAGTGCTTTGAAAGGCTGATCATGGCTCACATCAACAGCATCCTCCTGGATATGCTAGACTCACTCAGTTCACATACTGCCCCAACAGATCCACAGATGACGCAATCACAATCTAACCTGTACCTCGCACATTGACTCGGTACCTGTAGCCCCCATAAATAGCTTCGTTATTGTTATTTTATGATATTACATTTTATAATTTTTTACTTTACTCAATTTGGTAAGTATTTTTTTAACTCTTTCTTGAGCTGAACTGTTGGTTAAGGGCTTGTCAGTAAGCATTTCACTGTAAGGTCCACACATTGTATGTGTATGTGTATAATGAACACATTGTATTCGGCGCATGTGACAAATAAAGTTTGATTTGATGTTATTCAATTAGTTTGTATGGGCTAATAGCAATAAGTAATTTTTCATCAAATATTTATTTATTTATTCTTGTTTGATACTTGAAGGCATCTTAAAATTCAAAATAGCAAATAGCAAAATGATCATTGGTATGATTTTCTTTTTATTTATTTTTATTTTTTGTGAATTTTTACCCCCTTTTCTCCCCAATTTCGTGGTATCCATTTGTCGCTACAACTCAAATTGTCGCTACAAATCATCGCTACAACTCCCGTACGGGCTCGGGAGAGACGAAGGTTGAAAGCCATGCGTCCTCCGAAACACAACCCAACCAAGCCGCACTGCTTCTTAACACAGCGTGCATCCAACCCGGAAGCCAGCTGCACCAATGTGTCGGAGGAAACACCGTGCACCTGGCGACCTGGTTAGCGCGCACTGCGCCCCGCCCGACACAGGAGTCGCTAGTGCTCGATGAGACAAGGATATCCCTACCGGCCAAACCCTCCCTAACCCGGACGACGCTAGACCAATTGTGCGTCGCCCCACGGACCTCCCGGTCTCAGCCGGCTGCGACAGAGCCTGGGCGCGAACCCAGAGTGTCTGGTGGCACAGCTAGCACTGCGATGCATTGCCCTAGACCACTGCGCCACCCGGGAGGCCCCTGGTATGATGGTCTTAAAACAATTCCCGAGAGAGAGAGAGAGGAGGAAAGGGATTGGAAGATAAGAGGAGAAGGCGATAGATTAAATATTTAGTTATAAGTCTCAGTGTGATTTAACAGTTCAGAGAGCAGTTGAAGGGTGTGTGTGTGATTTAACCTGTCTAGGACTGGGGTGCCGCTAGCGGCACTCCTCCCACATTCCACTGAAAAGGCAGAGCGCGAAATTCAAAAAATATATATTTTTTAAATATTTAACTTTCACACATTAACAAGTCCAATACAGCTAATGAAAGATACAGATCGTGTGAATCCAGCCAACATGTCCGATTTTTAAAATGTTTTACAGGGAAGACACAATATGTAAATCTATTAGCTAAACACATTAGCATAAGACACCATCTTTTCTTTGTCCACCAACACCAGTAGCTATCACCAATTCGGCTAAACTAAGATATTGATAGCCACTAACCAAGAAAAAACCTCATCAGATGACAGTCTGATAACATATTTATGGTATAGGATAGGTTTTGTTAGAAAAATGTGCATATTTCAGGTAGATATCATAGTTTACAATTGCACCCACCGTCACAAATGGACTAGAATAAATACATAGAGCAACGTGTTTACCTAATTACTAATCATCAAACATTTCGTAAAAATACACAGCATACACTAATCGAAAGACACAGATCCTGTGAATACAGACAATATTTCAGATTTTCTAAGTGTCTTACAGCGAAAACACAATAAATCGTTATATTAGCATAGCACATGTGCAAACATTACCCCAGCATTGATTCTAGCCAAAGAGAGCGATAACGTAAACATCGCCAAAATATATTAATTTTTTCACTAACCTTCTCAGAATTCTTCAGATGACACTCCTGTAACATCACATTACAACATACATATACAGTTTGTTCGAAAATGTGCATATTTAGCCACCAAAATCATGGTTAGACAATGAGAAAAGTAGCCCAGCTGGTCAGAAAATGTCGTGCGCCATATTAGACAGTGATCTAGTCGTATACATAAATACTCATAAACGTGACTAAAAAATATAGGGTGGACAGCGATTGATAGACAATTTAATTCTTAATACAATCGCTGATTTACATTTTTTAAATTATCCTTACTTTTCAATACAGTTTGCGCCAAGCGAAGCTACGTCTAACAAGATGGCGTCATAAGCCATTAACATTTTTCGACAGAAACACGATTTATCATAATAAATTGTTTCTACTTTGAGCTGTTCTTCCATCAGAATCTTGGGCAAAGAATCCTTTCTTGGGTCTAATCGTCTTTTGGTCGAAAGCTGTCCTCTTGCCATGTGGAAATGCCCACTGCGTTCAGCATGAACTGGAAACGTGCCCGGCGCTTCAAAGTGTCTCAGAAATAAATGTCCCAAAATCGCACTAAACGGATATAAATTGCTATAAAACGGTTTAAATTAACTACCTTATGATGTTTTTAACTCCTATAACGAGTAAAAATATGACCGGAGAAATATTACTGGCTACACTAATGCTTGGAAAAAGAGCAGGTCGGTGTCCACCGCGCGTCCGGCGCATCTGGAAAAGAGTTCCTACCTACAGGTTTTTTTCTTTTATACTGGCTGTGATTGCGCAATCGACACCATTCAAAGCGTCATCACGTAAAGGCATCCAGGGGAAGACGTAAGCAGTGTCCGTATACTCATAGCAATAACAGTGGCTTTTAAACTGACTCCAGATCAGGGGCCAAAATGTGTGAAATCTGACTCCATGTCAGGGAAATTGCTGTAGAATGAGTTCTGTTCCACTCAGAGACAAAATTTCAACGGCTATAGAAACTAGAGACTGTTTTCTATCCAATAATAATAATAATATGCATATTGTACGAGCAAGAATTGAGTAGGAAGCCGTTTAAAAATTACACGATTTCCAGAAAAAGTGACAACAGCACCCCCTATCCCAATGAAGTTAAACACAAAACACACAAGCACTAAACACACACACACACACACACACACACACACACACACACACACACACACACACACACACACACACACACACACACACACACAAACACACACACTAAACACACAATAAACACACACACTAAAGACACACTCTAAACACACACACTTAACACACACACTAAACACACTAAACACACACTCATGCACTACAAACTACAGTTGAAGTCGGAAGTTTACATACACTTAGGTTGGAGTCATTACAACCCGTTTTTCAACCACTCCACACATTTCTTGTTATCAAACTATAGTTTTGGCAAGTCGGTTAGGACATCTACTTTGTGCATGGCACAAGTCATTTTTCCAACAACTGCTTACAGACAGATTAGTTCACTTATAACTCACTGTGTCACAATTCCAGTGGGTCAAAAAAAAAAAAACATCCAGAAAATGTAGTCAAGGCTTTAGAAGCTCTGATAGGCTAATTGACATCATTTGAGTCAATTAGAGGTGTACCTGTGGATGTATTTCAAGGCCTACCTTCAAACTCAGTGCCTCTTTGCTTGACAACATGGGAAAATCAAAAGAAATCAGCCAAGACTTCAGAAAAAAAATTGTAGACCTCCACACGTCTGGTTCATCCTTGGGAGCAATTTCCAAACGCCTGAAGGTACCACGTTCATCTGTACAAACAATAGTACGCAAGTATAACCACCATGGGACCACACAGTCGTCATACCGCTCAGGAAGGAGACGCGTTCTGTCTCCTAGAGATGAACGTACTTTGGTGAGAAAAGTGCAAATCAATCCCAGAACAGCAAAGGACCTTGTGAAGATGCTGGAGGAAACAGGTACAAAAGTATCTATATCCACAGTGAAATGAGTACTATATCAACATAACCTGAAAGGCCACTCAGCAAGGAAGAAGCCACTGCTCCAAAACCGCCATAAAAAAGCCAGACAACGGTTTCCAACTGCACATGGGGACAAAGATCGTACTTTTTTGGAGAAATGTCCTCTGGTCTGATGAAGCAAAAATGTAACTGTTTGGCCATAATGACCATCGTTATGTTTGGAGGAAAAAGGTGGATGCTTGCAAGCCGAAGAACACCATCCCAACCGTAAAGGGGATGACAGCATCATGTTGTGGGGGTGCTTTGCTGCAGGAGGGACTGGTGCACTTCACAAAATAGATGGCATGATGAGGAGGGGAAATGATGTGGATATATTGAAGCAACATCTCAAGACATCAGTCAGGAAGTTAAAGCTTGGTCGCAAATGGGAAGCTTGTGGAAGGCTACCCGAAACGTTTGACCCAAGTTAAACAATTTAAAGGTAATGCAACCAAATACTAATTGAGTGTATGTAAACTTCTGACCCACTGGGAATGTGATGAAAGAAATAAAAGCTGAAATAAATAATTATCTCTGCTATTATTCTGACATTTCACATTCTTAAAATAAAGTGGTGATCCTAACTGACCTAAAACAGGGATTTTTTTACTAGGATTAAATGTCAGGAATTGTTAAAAACTGAGTTTAAATGTATTTGGCTGAGGTGTATGTAAACTTCAGACTTACATTATATGCTGAATATATACAGTTTATGTGAATATCTGAATTCTGCTTTATCAGCTACCGTACTGTATCTGTCTGTCTGTCTGTCTGTCTGTCTGTCTGTCTGTCTGTCTGTCTGTCTGTCTGTCTGTCTGTCTGTCTGTCTGTCTGTCTGTCTGTCTGTCTGTCTGTCTGTCTGTCTGTCTGTCTGTCTGTAGTGTGTTAATATACTGTATTAATATAGTCTGTCTGTCTGTCTGTGAGGTGTTAGTGTATTAATATAGTCTGTCTGTCTGTCTGTCTATAGTGTGTTAATATACTGTATTAATATAGTCTGTCTGTCTGTCTATAGTGTGTTAATATACTGTATTAATATAGTCCGCGTGACAGGACCACGTCTTGCTTTCATAGTTTTGAGTTTTAGAAATCAGCCTCTCTCTGAAGTGTTAAGTCACACCCCCTTCAGCTGCTCTCTGAACTGTTAAATCACACTGAGACTGTTGAAATTAATTACTTTATGTCCCTCTCGCTCTTTCTATCGGCCTCGCCCTCACCCGCTCCCTTTCCTCCTCTTTCCTTCTCTCTCGGGGGAAAGAGAATGAGATGGGGCAGAGAGAGAGAGCGATTGGGTAAAGAGAGAGATGGAGAGAAGATCTCCTGCATTTTCAGCATTTTTTATTTTGATTTATTTGACCTTTATTTAACCAGGTTAGCTAGTTGAGAACAAGTTCTCATTTACAACTGCGACCTGGCCAAGATAAAGCAAAGCAGTTCGACACAAACAGCATGTTTTCAGTTAGGGATCTGTATTCAGTCAGGGATCTGTTTTCAGACAGGGATCTGTTTTCAGACAGGGATCTGTTTTCAGACAGGGATCTGTTTTCAGACGGGGATCTGTATTCAGTCAGGGATCTGTTTTCAGACAGGGATCTGTTTTCAGACAGGGATCTGTTTTCAGACAGGGATCTGTTTTCAGTCAGTGATCTGTATTCAGTCAGGGATCTGTTTTCAGTCAGTGATCTGTATTCAGTCAGTGATCTGTATTCAGTCAGGGATCTGTTTTCAGTCAGGGATCTGTTTTCAGTCAGGGATCTGTTTTCAGTCAGGGATCTGTTTTCAGACAGGGATCTGTATTCAGTCAGGGATCTGTTTTCAGACAGGGATCTGTTTTCAAACAGGGATCTGTTTTCAGACAGGGATCTGTATTCAGTCAGGGATCTGTTTTCAGACAGGGATCTGTTTTCAAACAGGGATCTGTTTTCAGACAGGGATCTGTATTCAGTCAGGGATCTGTATTCAGTCAGGGATCTGTTTTCAGACAGGGATCTGTTTTCAGACAGGGATCTGTTTTCAGTCAGGGATCTGTTTTCAGTCAGGGATCTGTTTTCAGTCAGGGATCTGTTTTCAGACAGGGATCTGTTTTCAGATAGGGATCTGTATTCAGTCAGGGATCTGTATTCAGTCAGGGATCGGTTTTCAGTCAGGGATCTGTATTCAGTCAGGGATCTGTTTTCAGTCAGGGATCTGTATTCAGTCAGGGATCTGTATTCAGTCAGGGATCTGTTTTCAGTCAGGGATCTGTTTTCAGTTAGGGATCTGTATTCAGTCAGGGATCTGTATTCAGTCAGGGATCTGTATTCAGTCAGGGATCTGTAATCAGTCAGGGATCTGTTTTCAGACAAGGATCTGTATTCAGTCAGGGATCTGTTTTCAGACAGGGATCTGTTTTCAGACAGGGATCTGTATTCAGTCAGGGATCTGTTTTCAGACAGGGATCTGTTTTCAGTCAGGGATCTGTTTTCAGACAGGGATCTGTATTCAGTCAGGGATCTGTTTTCAGACAGGGATCTGTATTCAGTCAGGGATCTGTTTTCAGACAGGGATCTGTTTTCAGACAGGGATCTGTATTCAGTCAGGGATCTGTTTTCAGACAGGGATCTGTATTCAGTCAGGGATCTGTAATCAGTCAGGGATCTGTATTCAGCCAGGGATCTGTATTCAGTCAGGGATCTGTTTTCAGTCAGGGATCTGTATTCAGTCAGGGATCTGTAATCAGTCAGGGATCTGTTTTCAGTCAGGGATCTGTTTTCAGACAGGGATCTGTATTCAGTCAGGGATCTGTTTTCAGTTAGGGATCTGTATTCAGTCAGGGATCTGTATTCAGTCAGAGCTACACATGGAATAAACAAGCGTACAGTCAATAACACAATAGAAAAAAAAGAAAGTCTATATACAGTGTGTGAAAATGGCATGAGGAGGTAAGGCAATATATAGGCCATAGTAGCGAAGTAATTACAGTTTAGCAAATTAACACTGGAGTGATAGATGAGCAGATGATGATGTGCAAGTAGAGATACTGGTGTGCAAAAGAGCAAAAAAGTAAATTAAAACAATATGGGGATGAGGTAGGTAGATTGGATGGGCTATTTACAGATGGGCTATGTACAGCTGCAGCGATCGGTTAGCTGCTCAGATAGCTGATGTTTAAAGTTAGTGAGGGAGATATAAGTCTCCAGCGTCAGCAATTTTTGCAATTTGTTCCAGTCATTGGCAGCAGAGAACTGGAAGGAGAGGTGGCCAAAGGAGGTGTTGGCTTTGGGGATGACCAGTGAGATATACCTGCTGGAGCGCGTGCTACGGGTGGGTGTTGCTATCGTGACCAGTGAGCTGAGATAAGGCGGAGCTTTACCTAGCATTGACTTATAGATGACTTGGAGACAGTGGGTCTGGCGACGAATATGTAGAGAGGGCCAGCCGACTAGAGCATACAGGTCGCAGTGGTGGGTGGTATAATGGGCTTTGGTAACAAAACGGATGGCACTGTGATAGACTGCATCCAGTTTGATGAGTAGAGTATTGGAAGCTATTTTGTAGATGACATCGCCGAAGTTGAGGATCGGTGGGACAGTCAGTTTTACTAGGGTAAGTTTGGCGGCGTGAGTGAAGAAGGCTTTTTTGCGAAATAGAAAGACGATTCTAGGGGCCTCCCGGCTGGCGCAGTGGTCTGCGCAACCAGAGTCTCTGGGTTCGCGCCCAGGCTCTGTCGCAGCCGGCCGCGACCGGGAGGTCCGTGGGGCGACGCACAATTGGCATAGCGTCGTCCGGGTTAGGGAGGGTTTGGCCGGTAGGGATATCCTTGTCTCATCGCGCTCCAGCGACTCCTGTGGCGGGCCGGGCGCAGTGCGCGCTAACCAAGGGGGCCAGGTACACGGTGTTTCCTCCGACACATTGGTGCGGCTGGCTTCCGGGTTGGAGGTGCGCTGTGTTAAGAAGCAGTGCGGCTTGGTTGGGTTGTGCTTCGGAGGACGCATGGCTTTCGACCTTCGTCTCTCCCGAGCCCGTACGGGAGTTGTAGCGATGAGACAAGATAGTAATTACTAGCGATTGGATACCACGAAAATTGGGGAGAAAATGGGATTTAAAAAAAAGACGATTCTAGCCAGACACTTAGGTATTTGTAGTTGCCCACATATTCTAGGTCAGAACCGTCCAGGGTAGTGATGCTAGTCTGCGGGCAGCGAACGGTTGAAAAGCATGCATTTGGTTTTACTAGCGTTTAAGAGCAGTTGGAGGCCACAAAAGGAGTGTTGTATGGCATTGAAGCTCGTTTGGAGGTTTGTTAATTAACACAGTGTCCAAAGAAGGGCTAGATGTATACAGAATGGGGTCGTCTGCGTAGAGGTGGATCAGAGAATCACCTGCAGCAAGAGCGACATCATTGATATATAAAGAGAAAAGAGTTGGCCCGAGAATTGAACCCTGTGGTACCCCCAGAGAGACTGCCAGAAGTCTGGACAACAGGCCCTCCGATTTATCACACTGAACTCTGTCTGCAAAGTAGTTGGTGAACCAGGCGAGGCAGTCATTTGAGAAACCAAGGCTATTGAGTCTGCCGATAAGAATACGGTGATTGACAGACTCGAAAGCCTTGGCCAGGTCGATGAAGATGGCTGCACAGTACTGTTTTTTTTATCGATGGCGGTCATGATATCATTTAGTACCTTGAGCATGGCTGAGGTGCACCCGTGACCAGCTCGGAAACCGGATTGCACAGCGGAGAAGGTACGGTGGGATTCGAAATGGTCAGTGATCTGTTTATTAATTTGGCTTTCGAAGACTTTAGAGGGGCAGGATGGATATAGGTCTATACCAGTTTGGGTCTAGAGTGTCACCCCCTTTGAAGAGGGGAATGACTTTGAAGAGGAATCTCAGACGAAATAAAAGAGAGGTTGAACGGACTGGTAATAGGGTTTGCAACAATGGTGGCGGATAGTTTTAGAAAGAGAGTGTCCAGATTGTCTAGCCCAGCTGATTTGTACGTGTCCAGGTTTTGCAGCTCTTTCAGAACATCTGCTATCTGGATTTGGATGAAGGAGAAGCTGGGGAAGCTCGGGCAAGTAGCTGCGGGGGGGGGGGGGGGGGGGGGGCGGAGCTGTTGACCGGGGTTGGGGTAGCCATGGATTTATCGGTGGTGACAGTGTCACCTAGCCTCAGTGCAGTGGGCAGCTGGGAGGAGGTGCCCTTGTTCTCCATGGACTTTACAGTGTCCCAAAACTTTTTGGAGTTGAAGCTACAGGATGCAAATTTCTGTTTAAAAAAAGCTAGCCTTTGCTTTCCTGACTGACTGCGTGTATTGATTCCTGACTTCCCTGAACAGTTGCATATCGCGGGGACTATTCAATGCTATTGCAGTCCGCCACAGGATGTTTTTGTGCTGGTCAAGGGCAGTCAGGTCTGGAGTGAACCAAGGGCTATATCTGTTCTTAGTTCCAGATTTTTTGAAAGGGGCAGGCTTATTTAAGATGGTGAGGAAATCACTTCTCTAGGATATGTGGGACGCTACCGTCCCACTTGGCCAATAGCCAGGGAAAATGTAGAGCGCCAAATTCAAAAAAATGATATAAAATCTAACTTTCTTTAAATCACACATGTAAGATACCAAATTAAAGCTACACTCGTTGTGAATCCAGCCACCATGTCAGATTTCAAAAAGGCTTTTCGGCGAAAGCATAAGATGCTATTATCTGATGATAGCACAACAGTAAACAAAGAGAGTGTAGCATATTTCAACACTGCAGGCACGACACAAAATGAAGAAATAAAATATAAATCATGCCTTACCTTTGATGAGATTCTTTTGTTGGCACTCCAATATGTCCCATAAACATCACAAATGGTCCTTTTGTTCGATTAATTCCGTCCATATATATCCAAATTGTCCATTTATTTGGCGGGTTGATCCAGAAAAAAACAGCTTCCAATTTGCGCAAAGTCACTACAAAATATCTCAAAAATTACCTCTAAACTTTGCCAAAACATTTCAAAGTACTTTTGTAATACAACTTAAGGTATTTGTAAACGTTAATAATCGATCAAATTGAAGACGGGTCTATCTGTTTTCAATACAGGAGATCAACAAACTAACGCTACTTTTCTAGTCTTGCGCAACTCTCAAACAGTACACATGACGTTACACTGTTTCCAGGTGGCCTCACTTCTTCATTGCACAAAGGAATAACATCAACCTATTTCCAAAGAGTGGTGACATCCAGTGGAAGCGGTAGGAACTGAAAACAGGGTGATTAGAAATCCAGTATTCCAATGAAAACCCATTGAACAGACAGTGACTTAAAAAAAATAAAGAAAATAATGGTTAGTCCTCGGGGTTTTGCCTGCTACATAAGTTCTGTTATACTTACAGACATGATTCAAACAGTTTTAGAAACATCAGAGTGTTGTCTATCCAAATCTACTAATAATATGCATATCTTATATTCTGGAGATGAGTATAAGGAAGTTGAAATTGGGCACGCTATTTATCCAATAGTGAATTTGCTGCCCCTATCCTAGAGAAGTTAAAGACCAGGCATCCTCAACTGACGGGATGAATGATGATAATCAATATCCTTCCAGGGTACCCGGGCCAGGTCGATTAGAAAGGCCTGCTCGCAGAAGTGTTTTAGGGAGCGTATGACAGTTATGAGGGGTGGTCGTTTGACCGCGGACCCATATCGGATGCAGGCAATGAGGCAGTGATCGCTGAGATCCTGATTGAAAACAGCAGTGGTGTATTTGGAGGGCAAGTTGGTCAGGATAATATCTATGAGGGAGTCCATGTTTACAGATTTAGGGTTGTACCTGGTGGGTTCCTTGATGATTGAGATTGAGGTCATCTAGCTTAGATTTTAGGAATCCCAGTTTAGGTCACCTAACAGAATGAACTCTGAAGATAGATGGGGGGCAATCAATTCACATATGGTGTCCAGGGCACAGCTGGGAGCTGAGGGGGGTCTATAACAGGCAGCAACAGTGAGAGACTTATTTCTGGAGAGATTCATTTTTAAAATGAGAAGTTCGTACTGTTTGGGCATAGACCTGGAAGTATGACATACCTTTGCAGGCTATCTCTGCAGTAGATTGCAACTCCTCCCCCTTTAGCAGTTCTATCTTGACGGAAAATGTTGTAGTTGGGTATGGAATTCTCAAAAATTTTGGTGGCCTTCCTAAACCAGGATTCAGATACGGCAAGGACATCCGGGTTGGCAGAGTGTGCTAAAGCAGTGAGTAAAACAAACTTAGGGAGGAGGCTTCTGATGTTAACATGCATGAAACCAAGGCTTTTACGGTTACAGAAGTCAACAAATGAGAGGGCCTGGGGACACGCAGGGCATGGGTTAATCTCCACATCACCCGAGGAACAGAGGAGGAGTAGGATGAGGGTACGGCTAAAGGCTAGCAAAACTGGTCATCTAGTGCGTTGGGGACAGAGAATAAAAGGAGCAGATTTCTGGTCGTGGTAGAATAGATTCAGGGCATAATGTACAGACAGGGGTATGGTGGGGCGCGGGTACATTGGAGGTAAACCTAGGCACTAAGTGATGATGAGAGAGGTTGCATCTCTGGATGTGCTGGTTATACTGGGTGAGGTCACCGCATGTGTGGGAGGTGGGACAAAGGAGGAATCTGAGGCTTGTAGAGTGGGACTAGGGGCTCCACTGTAAACTAAAACAATGATAACTATCCTAAGCAACAGTATACAAGGCATATTGACATTTGAGTGAGACATAAAGTGAGGCATAAAGCAATCACAGGTGTTGATTGGGAGAGCTGGCTAAGACAACAACGGGTAAGAGAACAACAACAGCTAATCAGCTAAGACAACAACAACAACAGGTAAAATGGCGATCAATGGGCAGAGAGGGTCGGTTAACTACGCATCGGCTGGGTCGGGAAGTGGGCCTGGCTCAAGGCTAGCTTCGGGGCTGGGTCGCTCTGTAGCAGCTAGCTAGCTGTCATGATCAGCTTCGGGGCTGGGTCACTGGGTGGCAGCTAGCTAGCTTCGATGATCAGCTTCGGGGCTGGGTCGCTTGGTGGCAGCTAGCTAGCTGTGATGATCAGCTTCGGGGCTGGGTCACTGGGTGGCAGCTAGCTAGATCTGATGATCAGTAGTAGTTGTCCAGGTTTTACGGCAGGAATCCGGCGTTTTAGTGGAGAAAAACAGTCGGTGGCTGGTAGGTATTATCCAGGCAAAAAAAAGGAAGCTTTTTCGAAAAAAAGAAAGATTTTTTTGTCAGGAACATATACAGGATGCTACGCTCTACAACATGACCTTTACTCAAATCAAAATTCAAAACCCACAACCTGATTTTGTACGGAATTACGGAATCACCTGGAAGGTTTACATCTAACCAAAGATTATTATTCCAACACTATACAGTATTATTCCATACAGCAAACGCTCTGGAAAACAACAGAAACCTGAAAACACCATCCAACCTGGAAACTGAGTGAGTAATGTATAGACTGAAGCTTTATTTTATGTCCAAAAGCCAAGAAGAAGAATACATTACATTACTTTATAAGGACTGAATGCTAAATTAAGGCTGCCAAGCTTGATACAACTTCAATTAGCACTGAGGTGTCAAGTGAGGTGTCAAAGCCCTTTAGCAAAACAATGGCAGGAGAGTTGAACGGTCTACTCCAACCAAACTCGGGGATACTAGACAACGAGGACTCTGAGTCAGCTAATATAAATCTCTATAAGTCTGGAACTGTATTGGTACAGGGCAACCCCAAACAGTTTCAGCTGGACTTTCACCTAATCAAAGAATTAGCTCAGCAGGAGAAGCTCTCCCTTGAGAAAGATACCCCCACCCCGAGCGGGTCAGACCAGACCTCTTCATTATTTAACCCCACAGACGAGCCACCCCCAGTGAAAAGTCAACCTCTCAGCACAGAGTACTACCCCCTCATTGAAATGAAGGTTACATTTACCCAGCTGGACATAAGGCAGGTAGAGCTGGAACAGCAGGTGATTACACTCCAGTCAGCACAGACCCAGACAACAGTCCAGCACAACAACACCCCCTTAACCAGACCCGGAGTGCTGGAGGTGGAGAGAGACATATCTGCACTCTGGACTGTGGGGAGACAACTTCAACAGGAGAAAATGCAGGAGCAGGAGAAGAACAGAGCACTAGAGGAGAGGATCAGACTCCTGGAGGAGAGGATCAGACTGCTGGAGGAGAGGATCAGACTGCTGGAGAGGGTGAGGGGGATGGAGGAGAGGATCAGACTGCTGGAGGAGAGGATTAGACTGCTGGAGGAGAGGGTGAGGGGGATGACGTGTGACAGAGAACAACCCACTAGAGAGGTGGCCACCCCCGCAGAGAAGCCAGCAGAACAGCCCACCTCAGCTCCTGACAAAAGTCTCGACACCACAGCAGAACAGTCCACCCCAGTCCTTGACCACCTCGACATCACAGTGGGTCACGTAAATGAAGAACCCAAAGCCCAGGGAATCTCACCCCCTCTGAGCACCCCCCTTGTCAGCCACCATGATAGCCCTCTTGACAACCCTCCCACACCCACTGAGGACATACACAAAATTCTAGCAAAGTGCATTAGAGCATAAAAGTATTGTCAGATAGTATTCATCCTAATCAGACAGTTTTTTTTTACATGGACGATACATTGGAGATAATATAAGACAAGTACTGGAAACAATAGAACACTATGAAATATCGGGGACGCCAGGTCTGGTATTCATAGCTGACTTTGAAAAGGCCTTTGTTAATGTGTTGAAAATCCCAAATGGTTTGTTTGCATAGTCAACTTACACACAGCTCTGACACACACACTTATCCCACCAAGACATGCCACCAGGGGTCTTTTCACAGTCCCCCAAATCCAGAACAAATTCAAGAATGTGTACAGTATTATATAGAGCCTTTATTGCATGGAACTTCCTTCCATCTCATATTGCTCAGATAAACAGCAAACCTGGTTTCAAATAACAGATAAAGCAACACCTCACGGCACAACGCCTCTCCGCTATTGGACCTACATGTATATAGTTTGTGTATTTATTGTTATTGATGTAGGCTACGTGTGCCTTTTTTAAATGTCTTTTTTAATTGAGGTAATTCTGTCCTTGAGCTGTTGTTGTCTATTAATATTCTGTATTATGTCATGTTTCATGTTTTGTTTGGACCCCAGGAAAAGTAGCTGCTGCTTTTGCAACAGCTAATGGGGATCCTCATAAAATATCAAGAGAGGAGGGGAGAGAGAGAAGAGGAGAGGAGATAGGAGAGGAGACAGGGGAGAGGAGAGGAGAGAGAGATGAGAGCACAGAGCGGATAGGGTTGAGGAGACAAGAGAGGGGAGAGGAGAGAGGAGAGGGGGAGAGAGAAGAGGAGAGGGGAGAGGAGACAGGGGAGAGAGAGGAGAGGAGAGAGGAGAGGGGAGAGGAGAGGAGAGAGGAGAGGGGAGAGAGAGAGGAGAGGGGAGAGAGAGAAGAGGAGAGGGGAGAGGAGACAGAGAAGAGAGAGAGGATAGGGGAGGGGAGAGAGAGGGGAGGGGGGTGGGGGAGAGAGGAGAGAGGGGAGATGGGGGGGAGGGGAGAGAGGGTAGATGGGGGAGGGGAGAGAGAGGATAGGGGAGGGGAGAGAGTGGAGAGGAGAGGAGAGAGTGGAGAGGGGAAAGAGAAGATAGGGGAGAGGGGAGAGAGTGGGTAGAAAGGAGAGAGGGGAGAGAGAGGAGAGGAGAGGATAGGGGAGGGTAGGGGAGAGAGGAGAGAGGGGAGAGGGGAGAGGAGTGGAGAGAGGAGAGGGGGGAGAGAGAAGAGGAGAGGGGAGAGGAGACGGGAGAGAGAATTGAAGAGAGGAGAGGAGAGAGGGTAGGAGAGTGGAGAGAGGGAGGAGAGAGGTTAGGGAAGGGGAGGGGAGAGAGGGGAGAGGAGAGAGGGGAAAGAGAGGATGGAGGGGAGAGAGAGGTTAGGGAAGGGGTGGGGGGAGACGAGAGAAGGGAGAGATGGGGTGGGGGGAGAGAGGACAGAGGGGATGGAGGGGCGAGATGGGAGAGAGAGACATCTCTACATTTCTCCTCTCTCTCAATTCAGTTCAAGGGGCTTTATTGACATGGGAAACATGTGTTAACATTGCCAAAGGAAGTGAAGTAGATAATAAACAAAAGTGAACAGTAAACACTATACTCACAGAAGTTCCAAAATAATAAAGACATTACAAATGTCATATTATGTATATATATACTGTATATATACAGTGTTGTAACAATGTACAAATGGTTAAAGTACAAAAGGGAAAATAAATAAGCATAAATATGGGTTGTATTTACAATGGTGTTTGTTCTTCACTGGTTGCCCTTTTCTTGTGGCAACAGGTCACAAATCTTGCTGCTGTGATGGCACACTGTGGAATTTCACCCAGTAGATATGGGAGTTTATCAAAATTGGATTTGTTTTCAAATTCTTTGTGGATCTGTGTAATCTGAGGGAAATATGTGTCTCTAATAAGGTCATACATTGTGCAGGAGGTTAGGAAGTGCAGCTCAGTTTCCACCTCATTTTGTGGGCAGTGTGCACATAGCCTGTCTTCTCTTGAGAGCCAGGTCTGCCTACGGCGGCCTTTCTCAATAGCAAGGCTATGCTCACTGAGTCTGTACATAGTCAAAGTTTTCCTTAAGTTTGGGTCAGTCACAGTGGTCAGGTATTCTGCCACTGTGTACTCTCTGTTTAGGGCCAAATAGCATTCTAGTTCGCTCTGTTTTATTGTTAATTCATTCCAATGTGTCAAGTAATTTTCTTTTTCTTTTCTCATGATTTGGTTGGGTCTAATTGTGTTGCTGTCCTGGGGCTCTGTGGGGTGTGTTTGTGTTTGTGAACAGAGCCCCAGGACCAGCTTGCTTAGGGGACTCTTCTCCAGGTTCATCTCTCTGTAGGTGATGGCTTTGTTATGGAAGGTTTGGGAATCACTTCCTTTCAGATTGTTGTAGAATTTAACAGCTCTTTTCTGGATTTTGATAATTAGCGGGTATCGGCCTAATTCTGCTCTGCATGCATTATTTGGTGTTTTACGTTGTTCACAGCGAAAATCTTTGCAGAATTCTGCATGCAGAGTCTCAATTTGGTGTTTGTCCCATTTTGTGAATTTTTGGTTGGTGAGCGGACCCCAGACCTCACAGCCATAAAGGGCAATGGGTTCTATAACTGATTTAAGTATTGAAGTATTTTTAGCCAGATCCTCATTGGTATGTCAACTTTAATATTACTTTTGATGGCATAGAAGGCCCTTCTTGCCTTGTCTCTCAGATCGTTCACAGCTTTGTGGAAGTTACCTGTGGCCCTGATGTTTAGGCCGAGGTATGTATAGTTTTTTTTTGCTCTAGGGCAACGTTGTCTAGCTGGAATTTATATTTGTGGTCCTGGCAACAGGACCTTTCTTGGAACGCCATTATTTTGGTCTTACTGAGATTTACTGACAGGGCCCAGGTCTGTCAGGGCCCAGGTCTGTCAGGGCCCAGGTCTGTCAGGGCCCAGGTCTGTCAGGGCCCAGGTCTGTCATGGCCCAGGTCTGACACGGCCCCAGGTCTGGCAGGGCCCAGGTCTGTCAGGGCCCAGGTCTGTCAGGGCCCAGGTCTGTCATGGCCCAGGTCTGTCATGGCCCAGGTCTGGCAGGGCCCAGGTCTGGCAGGGCCCAGGTCTGTCATGGCCCAGGTCTGGCAGGGCCCAGGTCTGTCATGGCCCAGGTCTGTCATGGCCCAGGTCTGTCAGGGCCCAGGTCTGTCAGGTCCCAGGTCTGACACGGCCCAGGTCTGTCATGGCCCAGGTCTGGCAGGGCCCAGGTCTGGCAGGGCCCAGGTCTGTCATGGCCCAGGTCTGTCATGGCCCAGGTCTGTCAGGTCCCAGGTCTGACACGGCCCAGGTCTGTCATGGCCCAGGTCTGGCAGGGCCCAGGTCTGGCAGGGCCCAGGTCTGGCAGGGCCCAGGTCTGGCAGGGCCCAGGTCTGTCAGGTCCCAGGTCTGACACGGCCCAGGTCTGTCATGGCCCAGGTCTGACAGGGCCCAGGTCTGGCAGGGCCCAGGTCTGTCAGGGCCCAGGTCTGTCAGGGTCCAGGTCTGGCAGGGTCCAGGTCTGGCAGGGTCCAGGTCTGGCAGGGTCCAGGTCTGTCAGGGTCCAGGTCTGTCAGGGCCCAGGTCTGTCAGGGTCCAGGTCTGTCAGGGCCCAGGTCTGTCAGGGTCCAAGTCTGTCAGGGTCCAGGTCTGGCAGAATCTGTGCAGAATATCTAGGTGCTGCGTGGTTGGTGACAGAAGCACCAGATCATCAGCAAACAGTAGACATTTGTCTTCAGATTCTAGTAGGGTGAGGCTGGGTGCTGCAGACTGTTCTTGTGCCCTAGCCAATTCGTTGATATATATACAAACCCAGCGTGCGACAGAGCTGCAGGACTTGTGACCCATTTTTGTTTGTTATGTTGTCATAGTTGGGGGAAAGAATTCAGTCACCTCCAGGTAGGTGTTTGTCCTCTTGTGTGCTGAGGGTGTCAGGTTCTTGGTAGATGGGACCACCAGCTCTCTGTAACCTAGAGGGTCTGTCTCCTCTATACCACCCACCTGGTAGTGTGGTGGATGGGACTACTAGCTCTCTGTAACCTAGAGGGCAACCAGTGGGTATGTCTCCTCTATACCACCCACCTGGTAGTGTGGTGGATGGGACTACCAGCTCTCTGTAACCTAGAGGACAACCAGTGGGTCCATCTCCTCTATACCACCCACCTGGTAGTGTGGTGGATGGGACTACCAGCTCTCTGTAACCTAGAGGACAACCAGTGGGTCCGTCTCCTCTATACCACCCACCTGGTAGTGTGTTGGATGGGACTACCAGCTCTCTGTAACCTAGAGGGCAACCAGTGGGTCCGTCTCCTCTATACCACCCACCTGGTAGTGTGGTGGATGGATGGGACTACCAGGGACTACCAGCTCTCTGTAACCTAGAGGGCAACCAGTGGGTCCGTCTCCTCTATACCACCCACCTGGTAGTGTGGTGGATGGAGCTCTCTGTAACCTAGAGGACAACCAGTGGGTCCGTCTCCTCTATACCACCCACCTGGTAGTGTGGTGGATGGATGGGACTACCAGCTCTCTGTAACCTAGAGGGCAACCAGTGGGTCCGTCTCCTCTATACCATGTTTCTTGTAGGATGACAATGTCTGTATTTCTGATTTCTTTGATGAAGTCCAGGTTCCTGCTTTTTAGGCCAAAGGCAGATGACCTCAGGCCTTGGATATTTCAGGATGAGATGGTGAAGGCTTTGTGTTCCATAAAGTCTCCAATGTTGTTAGTCGTGTGGTTTGGCCTCAGGCCAGTAAGTGTGAGCAGAGCCTGCTGAGCATCTGGTACATTCCATTGGCTTGGGCTAGTGTAAAGAGTGGAGGTTGGGCCTGTTTCCCAGCTCACTGCCTGGGCGTATGTGTGACTTCCATGTTGAGGCCCTCGTTGCGGGGGGTGGGAAAGAAGGGTCTGATCTGAGGGCCTATGTGGGGAGTGGGCATGGTTGACTTGGGGGGGTGTTGATTGGTTGGGGTGGGGGTGTGTATGTGGCTGATGGTGTTGTGGTCTGGATGTAGGTCCTCTCGGTGTGGGTCCTCTATGTGTAAGTCCGAGGGGGGGGGGGGGGTCCAGCAGGTCTGGGAGAGTATCTCGCTGGTCTGGGCGGGGTGGGGGTCCTGCATGTCTGGGAGAGTATCTCGCTGGTCTGGGCGGGGTGGGGGTCCTGCAGGTCTGGGAGAGTATCTCGCTGGTCTGGGCGGGGTGTCTATTGATCTGTTACCCCTGTGTGAAGTGTTGGGGCTGCGGTTGAGGGCGATGTCCTTTAGGGCCTGGTCCTAAAGGTGGGCACTGCTGCCTTGTAGAGGTGGACCTGGTCATAAAGATGGGCACTGCTGCCTTGTATAAGTGGACCTGGTCATAAAGGCTATTCAAGTCCAGGGTGAAGTGGTGGGCCAGGAAAACAACAGGTTTTGAGGCACAGTCACGGGAAATACTTGCGTTTACCCGCTGTATGGTAGCAGGGTGGAAGTCTTTTCGTGGTATCAGGGTGGATATAACCACTTGTGCATTGGGGAAAGCAGAAGAAACTTTTTCAATCACTCCCTTGAGTGCTGTGTAAGTTATTTTGGTCCTAATGTCTGATTCGAAATTGAGAAAATAAGGTTTTTCACCTGGTGTTTTATCTTTATTGCCTGTGAATTAAAATGTGCGGCCAGATTCTCACTCTGTGCTTTGGCTCCAACAATAAGTACCTCTGTCTTGTCTTGATTTTGCTGGAGGAAGTTGTGAGCCATTCAAGTATTTAAATCACTAATACAGTCTAATAATTTATCCGTGGAACTAAAATCCTCTGGTGACATATGAAGTAGTATATTATCTGTGTAGCCATGAAAATCAATGCTTTCTGATAACGCTGCCAATGGATAGCATATATAAACGGAACAGTACCGGACCCCAAAATCAATGCTGTGCTTTCTGATAACGCTGCCAATGGATAACATATATAAACTGGACAGTACCGGACCCAAAATCAAACCTTGTGGAACGTCACATGCGATATGTATTTTCTCTGAATTATGTTCACCAAGGCTGACAAAAAACTTTCGACTGGTTAACTGACTTGCCAAGTTAAATAAAGGTTAAATAAAATAAGATCAACGGCTAAAAAACGATAACTTAGATGGAAAGCTACTGAGGATGGTAGCAGACTCTATAGCCACTCCTATCTGTCATATCTTTAACTTCTTATGGGCAGGTGGGACGGTAGTGTTCCACCTGGCCAACATCCGGGGAAATTGCAGAGCGCGAAATTCAAACTACAGAATTATAAATGTTTAACTTTCATAAAATCACAAGTGTAATATATCAAAATAAAGCTTAACTACTTCTTAATCTAGTCGCTGTGTCAAGTTTCAAAAAGGCTTTGCGGCAAAAGCACACCATGCGATTATCTGAGGACAGCGCCCCGCATACAAAACCAAAACATATTTGTACCAGGCAGGTGCAAGACGAAAGTCAGAAATAGCGATATAAAAAATTTCTTCTGTCCTTTGATGATCTTCTTCTGTTGGCACTCCAAAAGTTCCCAATTACATCACAAATGGTCCTTTGGACATGTTTCTACGAACTGTAATATGACTTTTCGTCTGAACTTTCGCCTCTTGCACGTGCCTCCTGAGTTTGGATTTGTGTACTAAACGCGCAAACCAAAAGGAAGTAGTTGGACATAAATGATGGATTTTATCGAACAAAACAAACATTTGTTGTGGAACTGGGATTCCTGGGAGTGCATTCTGATAAAGAACATCAAAGGTAAGTGAATATTTATAATGTTATTTCTGACTTATGTTGACTCCACAAAATGGTGGATATCTGTATGGCTTGTTTTTGTGTCTGAGCGCCGTCTCAGATTATTGCATGGTGTGCTTTTTCCCAGAAGTTTTTTTGAATTCTGACACAGCGGTTGCATTACGGAGAAGTTTATCTAAAGTTCCATGTTTAGTACTTGTATCTTTTATCAATGTTTATTATGAGTATTTCTGTAAATTGATGTGGCTCTCTGCAAAATCACCGGATGTTTTGGAGGAAAAAACATTACTGAACATAACGTAAACTAAGGTTTTTGGATATAAATATGAACTTTATCGAACAAAACATACATGTTTTGTGTAACATGAAGTCCTATGTGTGTCATCTGATGAAGATCATCAAAGGTTAATGATTAACTTCTTCTGGCTGCAAGCCCGAGGCCGCCCACAATATGACAACAGCCACTTCAAGTGCAGGGCGCGAAATTCTAAATATATTTTTTAGAAATATTTAACTTTCACACATTAACAAGTCCAATACAGCAAATGAAAGGTACACATCTTGTGAATCCAGCCAACATGTCCGATTTTTAAAATGTTTTACAGCGAAAACAGCACGTATATTTATGTTAGCTCACCACCAAATACAAAAAAGGACAGACATTTTTCACAGCACAGGTAGCATGCACAAAGCCAACCTAACTAACCAAGAACCAACCAAACTAACCAAGAAACAACTTCATCAGATGATAGTCTTATAACATGTTATTCAATAAATCTATGTTTTGTTCGAAAAATGTGCATATTTCAGGTATAAATCATAGTTTACATTGCAGCTACAATCAGAAATTGCACCGAAAGCTGCCAGAATAATTACAGACACCAACGTCAAATACCTAAATACTCATCATAAAACATTTCTGAAAAATACATAGTGTACAGCAAATGAAAGACAAGCATCTTGTGATTCCAGACAATATTTCCGATTTATTAAGTGTTTTACAGCGAAAACACAATATAGCGTTATATTAGCTTACCACAATAGCCAAAAACACAAGCCATTTCCCAGCAGTAAAAGTTAGCGATCGTAACAAACCAGTAAAAGATATATAATTTTTGACTAACCTTGATATTCTTCATCAGATGACAGTCCTATAACATCAGGTTATACATACACTTATGTTTTGTTCGAAAATGTGCATATTTAGAGCTGAAATCAATGGTTATACATTGTGCTAACTTAGCTACTTTTTCCCACAACGTCCAGATTTTTTTCTGACACTTTTTCTGACACACATATTCTGACCAAATAGCTATTCATAAACATAACTAAAAAATACATGTTGTATAGGAAATGATAGATCCACTAGTTCTTAATGCAATCGCCGTGTTAGAATTCTAAAAATAACTTCATTTCGACATACAGCTTCGGTATAGCTAGAGTACCCAAAAGCTGGGCGCCGACGACTAGTTCACATGTACGACAGATATATGAAATAGCATCATAAAATGTTTCCTACTTTTGCTGATCTTCCATCAGAATGTTGTACAAGGTGTCCTTTGTCAAGAACAATCGTTGTTTGGATTTAGAACGGCCTCTTTCCCTCTCGATTTAGCAAGCACACTAGCCAAGTGGCACGAATCTCTCCATGTCAACAAACGGAAGAGAACGGAACACGGCAAAACTCCCGAAAAAAATTCAATAATCTGATTAAACTATATTGAAAAAACATACTTTACGATGATATGGTCACATGTATCAAATAAAATCAAAGCCGGAGATAGTAGTCGCCTATAACGACAGCTTTTCAAAAGGCAAATCCAGTTCCCTCTTCGAGCCTTCCTGAAAACAGGAAATGGGGGACACGTCATTCCAAGAGCTGTAATTCGAGTCCAGATCAAGTTACACACTCCATTTCTTCTCTCACTCCTTGTCGACATCTAGTGGAAGACGTATGAAGTGCATCTAAACTAATAAATAACAAGGACTTTAATAGGCAGCCCCTAGAACAGAGCCTCAATTTCAGACTTTCCACTTCCTGTCAGGAAGTTTGCTGCAAAATCAGTTCTGTTTTACTCACAGATATAATTCAAACGGTTTTAGAAACTAGAGAGTGTTTTCTATCCAATAGAAATAATGATATGCATATTGTACGAGCAAGAATTGAGTACGAGGCCGTTTGAAATGGGCACCTTTTATCTGGCTACTCAATACTGCCCCTGCAGCCAAAACAGGTTAACCTCTCTGCGCTACGGATCCCTTTAGCAGGATCATTTTCCTAAACAACCGTTGAATTGCAGGTCGCAAAATATTACGAACAATATTTATAATCATGCAATCACAAGTGAAATATACCAAAACACAGCTTAGCTTGTTGTTAATCCACCTATCCTGTCAGATTTTGAAAATATGCTTTGCAGCGAAAGCAATCCAAGCTTTTGTGAGTGTATCAATCAATGCTACAACAGCTAGCCCCAAATTAGCATGGTCACGAAAGTCAGAAAAGCAATAAAATTAATCGCTTACCTTTGATAATCTTCGGATGTTTGCACTCACGAGAATCCCAGTTACACTTATTATGTCATTTTTGTTCGATAAATATTACTTTTATAACAAAAAAACGCAATTTGGGTTGCGCGTTATGTTCAGAAATCCAAAGCCTCGTTCCGTTCGACGAAAATTCCAAAAAGTATCCGTAATGTTCGTAGAAACATGTCAAATGTTTTTTATAATCAATCCTCAGGTTGTTTTTAACAAACATAATCATTAATATTTCATCCGGACCGTAACCTATTCAATAAAAGAGAGAAAGAAAATGGAGAGCTACCCCTCTCGCGCGCAGGAACTAATCAAAGGACACCTGACTAGTTTTGGAAAATCTTGCTCATTTTTCAAAATAAAAGCCTGAAACTATGTCTAAAGCCTTGTCACAGCCTGAGGAAGCCATTGGAAAAGGAATCTGGTTGATACCCCTTTAAATGGAAGAAAGACGGGCAAGGAAACACAGATAAAAAAATAAATAATCACTTCCGGGTTAGATTTCCTCAGGTTTTCGCCTGCAGAATCAGTTTTGTTATATTCACAGACAATATTTTGACAGTTTTGGAAACTTTGGAGTGTTTTCTATCCTAATCTGTAAATTATATGCATATTCTACGAGCTGGACCTGAGAAATAGTCCGTTTACCTTGGGAACGTTATTTTTAAAAAAAATAAAAAAAATATGACCCCTAGCGTCAAGAAGTTAATCGAACTGCACTGTCCAATTTATTTAATGAACACGACAAGTTATTAATTAACAAATTAGGCACATTTGGGCAGTCTTGCTGCAAAATTTGAAGAGAAATGCAACTGTTCATTGCATCAGTCTAAACCTTTGCACATACACTGCTGCCATCTAGTGGTCAAAATCAAAATTGCAATTGCTCTGAAATAATACATTATGGCCTTTCTCTTGCATTTCAAAGATGAAGACACAAAAAAAAAGCATTTTTTTTTCTTTGTTCTTTGTATTATCTTTTACCAGATGTAATGTGTTACAGTGGCAAGAAAAAGTACGTGAACCCTTTGGAATTACCTGGATTTCTGTATAAATTGGTCATAAAATTTGATCTGATCTTCATCTAAGTCACAACAATAGACAAAGACAGTGTGCTAAATTAAGAACACACCACTTATTGTATTTTTCTTTTCTATATTGAATACATCATTTAAACTGTAGGTTGGGAAAAGTATAACCAGGAAAGTCGGTTAAGAACAAATTCTTCATTACAATGACGGCCTAACCGGAGTTAATTAGTGAGATTAGAGTTAGTTCCTGCATGGAAGAGTGGGCCAAAAGTCCTCCACGGCGACGTCAGAGACTGATCAACAACTACAGGAAGTGTTTGGTTGCAGTCATTGAAGCTAAAGGTGGTACATCCAGTTATTGAGTGTAATGGGGCAATTACTTTTTCACACAGGTTAATTAGGTGTTGCATAACTTTATTTGTTAAATAAATAAAATAAGTATATATTTCTTGTTATTTGTTAACACAGGTTCTTTTATCTAATATTAGGTTTGGTTGAATGTCTGATAACATTCAGTTTAAAAAACTATGCAAAAGAGGAGAAAATTTGAGGGCTTACTTTTTCACTGTACTATATATATTATACCTCAGGTCACCCCGGCCCAATTCAGGCCCTCGCTTCAGATCAGAGTTAGCATCAGGTCACCCCGGCCCAGTTCTGGCCCTCGCTTCAGATCAGAGTTAGCATCAGGTCACCCCGGCCCAGTTCTGGCCCTCGCTTCAGATCAGAGTTAGCATCAGGTCACCCCGGCCCAGTTCTGGCCCTCGCTTCAGATCACAGTTAGCATCAGGTCACCCCGGCCCAGTTCTGGCCCTCGCTTCAGATCAGAGTTAGCATCAGATCACCCCGGCCCAGTTCTGGCCCTCGCTTCAGATCAGAGTTAGTTCTAACCCTAAAGCACTGTGTTACTGGTAGCTGATGTGTTATTGTTGCACCATTATGGAGTACTGTGTTTCTTTGTTAGCAAACTGACGCTAGTCACTTCTGGCACTTGTCTCCTCGCATTAAGACCGTGTGTGAGAGAGCTGTTGTGTGTCACTTCAAATCACATTTTATTTATCCCCATGCGCCATATACAACAGTTGTAGACTTTACTGTTGAAATGCTTAGTTACAAGCCCACCCCAACGATGCAGAGTTTAAAAAATAAATAAATAGAATTATGATATGTTAAAATGAGAAACAAAGATAAATAAAATGCGCACTAATGGAGCTGTATACAGAGAGTACCAGAGCTCTGTGCAGGGGTACAAGGTACTGTATATACAGGGAGTACCAGATCAGGGGTACAAGGTACTGTATATACAGGGAGTACCAGATCAGGGGTATGAGGTACTGTATATACAGGGAGTACCAGATCAGGGGTACAAGGTACTGTATATACAGGGAGTACCAGATCAGGGGTACAAGGTACTGTATATACAGGGAGTACCAGATCAGGGGTATGAGGTACTGTATATACAGGGAGTACCAGATCAGGGGTACAAGGTACCTGAAGTACTGTATATACAGGGAGTACCAGATCAGGGGTACAAGGTACCTGAAGTACTGTATATACAGGGAGAACCAGATCAGGAGTACAAGGTACCTGAAGTACTGTATACACAGGGAGTACCAGATCAGGAGTACAAGGTACCTGAAGTACTGTATATACAGGGAGTACCAGATCAGGAGTACAAGGTACCTGAAGTACTGTATACACAGGGAGTACCAGATCAGGAGTACAAGGTACCTGAAGTACTGTATACACAGGGAGTACCAGATCAGGAGTACAAGGTACCTGAAGTACTGTATACACAGGGAGTACCAGATCAGGAGTACAAGGTACCTGAAGTACTGTATACACAGGGAGTACCAGATCAGGAGTACAAGGTACCTGAAGTACTGTATTTACAGGGAGTACCAGATCAGGGGTATGAGGTACTGTTTATACAGGGAGTACCAGATCAGGGGTACAAGGTACCTGAAGTACTGTTTATACAGGGAGTACCAGATCAGGAGTACAAGGTACCTGAAGTACTGTATATACAGGGAGAACCAGATCAGGAGTACAAGGTACCTGAAGTACTGTTTATACAGGGAGTACCAGATCAGGAGTACAAGGTACCTGAAGTACTGTTTATACAGGGAGTACCAGATCAGGGGTACAAGGTACCTGAAGTACTGTTTATACAGGGAGTACCAGATCAGGAGTACAAGGTACCTGAAGTACTGTATATACAGGGAGAACCAGATCAGGAGTACAAGGTACCTGAAGTACTGTATATACAGGGAGTACCAGATCAGGGGTACAAGGTACCTGAAGTACTGTATATACAGGGAGAACCAGATCAGGAGTACAAGGTACCTGAAGTACTGTATATACAGGGAGTACCAGATCAGGGGTATGAGGTACTGTTTATACAGGGAGTACCAGATCAGGGGTACAAGGTACCTGAAGTACTGTATACACAGGGAGTACCAGATCAGGAGTACAAGGTACCTGAAGTACTGTATTTACAGGGAGTACCAGATCAGGGGTATGAGGTACTGTTTATACAGGGAGTACCAGATCAGGGGTACAAGGTACCTGAAGTACTGTATTTACAGGGAGTACCAGATCAGGGGTACAAGGTAAATGAGGTACTGTATATGCGTAAGGGTTGAGGAAAAGTGACTAGGCACCAGGATGGGTATTAGTGTGTGTGTGTGTGTGTGTGTGTGTGTGTGTGTGTGTGTGTGTGTGTGTGTGTGTGTGTGTGTGTGTGTGTGTGTGTGTGTGTGTGTGTGTGTGTGTTTAGGTGCGCGTGTGCGTGTGCGTGTGTGTGTGTGTGTGCGTGTGTGCTACAGCAGTGAGAGCCACTCTCTGGTTGTTTAATATTAACACTGCAGGGTATTGTCTTGGAATGTCTCTCCCTCTCAACATCACAACCTTCTGTTCCACTTTTCTCGCCTTTCTTTCTTTTCCCCTCTCTCCTCTTCTCCTCTCCTGCTCTCTCCTCCTCTTCTCCTCTCCTGCTCTCTCCTCCTCTTCTCCTCTCCTGCTCTCTCCTCCTCTTCTCCTCAGACTCACCCCTCCCTCTGTTCCTCTCTCCTCCTCTCTCCTCCTCTTCTCCTCAGACTCACCCCTCCCTCTGTTCCTCTCTCCTCCTCTCCTGCTCTCTCCTCCTCAGACTCACCCCTCCCTCTGTTCCTCTCTCCTCCTCTCCTGCTCTCTCCTCCTCTTCTCCTCAGACTCACCCCTCCCTCTGTTCCTCTCTCCTGCTCTCTCCTCCTCTTCTCCTCAGTCTCACCCCTCCCTCTCTCCTCTCCTCTTCTCCTCTCCTCTCCTCTTCCTTAGCCCCACCCCTCCCTCTGTTCCTCCTCTCTCCTCCTCTCCTATTCCTTTAGCCTCACCCCTTCCTCTGTTCCCTCAGTAACTATGTCTTCTGTAACACACCCAAACTCTCTCGCCATCTCTCTCTCTCTCTCTCTCTTTCTCTCCCTCTCTCTCAATTCAATTTAAGGGGCTTTATTGACATGGGAAACATATGTTAACATTGCCAAAGCAAGTGAAATAAACAATAAAAAATGAACAGTAAACATTACACTCACAACATTTCCAAAATAATAAAGACATTTCAAATGTCATATTATGTCTGTATAAAGTGTTGTAACGATGTGCAAATAGTAATTGAGGTAATATGTACATGTAGGTAGAGTTATTAAAGTGACTATGAATAGATGATAACAGAGAGTAGTAGCAGCGTAGGAGATGGGAGGGGAATGTAAATAGTCTGGGTAGCCATTTGATTAGATGTTCAGGAATTTTATTTATTAGGGGGTAGAAGCCGTTTAGAAGCCTCTTGGACCTAGACTTGGCGCTCCGGTACCGCTTGCCGTGCGGTAGCAGAGAAAAGAGTCTATGACTGGGGTGGCTGGTGTCTTTGACAATTTTTAGGGCCTTCCTCTGACACCGCCTGGTATAGAGGTCCTGGATGGCAGGAAGCTTGGCCCCGGTGATGTACTGGGCCGTACGCACTACCCTCTGTAGTGCCTTGCGGTCGGAAGCCGAGCAGTTGCCGTACCAGGCAGTGATGCAACCAGTCAGGATCAAATCAAATCAAATCAAATGTATTTATATAGCCCTTCGTACATCAGCTGATATCTCAAAGTGCTGTACAGAAACCCAACCTAAAACCCCAAACAGCAAGCAATGCAGGCGTAGAAGCACGGTGGCTAGGAAAAACTCCTAGAAAGGCCAAAACCTAGGAAGAAACCTAGAGAGGAACCAGGCTATGAGGGGTGGCCAGTCCTCTTCTGGCTGTGCTGGGTGGATTTTATAACAGAACATGGCCAAGATGTTCAAATGTTCATAAATGACCAGCATGGTCAAATAATAATAATCACAGTAGTTGTCGAGGGTGCAGCAAGTCAGCACCTCAGGAGTAAATGTCAGTTGGCTTTGTCTAAAGCCTGTTCACAGCCTGAGGAAGCCATAGGAAAAGGAATCTGGTTGATATCCCTTTGAATGGAGGATGGGCAGGCAATGAAACAGGGATTTTTCCAAATAAAAGGCACTTCCGGGTTGGATTTCCTCAGGTTTTCGCCTGCAAAATCAGTTCTGTTATACTCACAGACAATATTTTGACAGTTTTGGAAACTTTAGAGTGTTTTTTATCATAATCTGTCAATTATATGCATATTCTAGCATCTGGGCCTGAGAAATAGTCGGTTTACCTTGGGAACGTTATTTTTCCAAACGTAAAAATAGTGCCCTCTAGCTGAAAGAGGTTAACATCCCCAGCTGGTGCAGGTTTCTTCTTCGTGGGAAAGAAGGATGTATGTCTGTGTCCCTGCATCGACTACGGAGAGCTGAACAGGATCATGATTAAGAACCAATACCCCCTGATGTCCGCCACCTCGGAGCCACCTTGGAGCTGGCCTAGTGGGCCCAATTCTTACCCAAATTGGACCTCTTCAAAGATTACAATCTGGTGAGAATCAGGGAGGGAGATTAATGAAAAACTGTATTTAACACCCCCTAGTGGCCATTATGAGTATTTAGACATTCCATTCGTATTATCGAACTCACCGGCAGTCTTCCAAAGATTGGTCAATGACACTATTAGGGATATGTTGAATCGGTAAATATTTGTCTAGCTCGACGACATCCTGCTCTTCTCCAAGACCCTTCCGGAACACATCCTGCACGTCCTCCAAGACCCTTCCGGAACACATCCTGCACGTCCTCCAAGACCCTTCCGGAACACATCCTGCACGTCCTCCAAGACCCTTCCGGAACACATCCTGCACGTCCTCCAAGACCCTTCCGGAACACATCCTGCACGTCCTCCAAGACCCTTCCGGAACACATCCTGCACGTCCTCCAAGACCCTTCCGGAACACATCCTGCACGTCCTCCAAGACCCTTCCGGAACACATCCTGCACGTCCTCCAAGACCCTTCCGGAACACATCCTGCACGTCCTCCAAGACCCTTCCGGAACACATCCTGCACGTCCTCCAAGACCCTTCCGGAACACATCCTGCACGTCCTCCAAGACCCTTCCGGAACACATCCTGCACGTCCTCCAAGACCCTTCCGGAACACATCCTGCACGTCCTCCAAGACCCTTCCGGAACACATCCTGCACGTCCTCCAAGACCCTTCCGGAACACATCCTGCACGTCCTCCAAGACCCTTCCGGAACACATCCTGCACGTCCTCCAAGACCCTTCCGGAACACATCCTGCGCGTCCTCCAAGACATTTACATTTAAGTCATTTAGCAGACGCTCTTATCCAGAGCGACAAGACCCTTCCAGAACACATCCTGCGCGTCCTCCAAGACCCTTCCGGAACACATCCTGCACGTCCTCCAAGACCCTTCCGGAACACATCCTGCACGTCCTCCAAGACCCTTCCGGAACACATCCTGCACGTCCTCCAAGACCCTTCCGGAACACATCCTGCACGTCCTCCAAGACCCTTCTGGAACACATCCTGCTCTTCTCCAAGACCCTTCCGGAACACATCCTGCACGTCCTCCAAGTCCTGAGACGCCTCCTGCAGAGTCAACTCTTCGTCAAGATTGAGAAGTGTGAGTTCCATGTATCCCAAGTCTCTTTCCTGGGCCACATTATCTCTACCGCCGGCATCCAAATGGACCCTGTTAAAGGTTAGTGCGTTCACTGACTGGCCCCGTCCCGCCTCAATCAAACAAGTCCAGCGGTTACTCAGGTTTTCCCATGTATCTACTTTATTCTATTCTACTGTATTTTAGTCAATGCCACTCCAACATAGCTCATCCTAATATTTATATATTTCTTAATTCAATTATTTTACTTTTAGATTTGTGTGTATTGTTGTGAATTGTTAGATACTATTGTACTGTTGGAGTTAGGAACACAAGCATGTAGTTAGATATTACTGCACTGTTGGAGCTAGGAACACAAGGATTTAGTTAGATACTACTGCACTGTTGGAGCTAGGAACACAAGGATTTAGTTAGATACTACTGCACTGTTGGAGCTAGGAACACAAGCATTTCAATAAACCTGCAATAACATCTGCTAAATATGTGTATGTGACAAATACATTTTGATTTAATTTGTGACGTTATCATTAACAGTATTCTGTGTGCATAGCTGGCTGGCTGTGTTACATTAACAATGTTAGTATTCCGTGTGAATAACTGGGTGATATTAGCATTAACAGTATTCTGTATGTATAGCTGGGTGATATTAGCATTAACAGTATTCTGTATGTATAGCTGGGTGATATTAGCGTGAACAGTATTCTGTATGTATAGCTGGGTGATATTAGCGTTAACAGTTATGTATGTATAGCTGGGTGATATTAGCGTGAACAGTATTCTGTATGTATAGCTGGGTGATATTAGCATGAACAGTTATGTATGTATAGCTGGGTGATATTAGCATTAACAGTATTCTGTATGTATAGCTGGGTGATATTAGCATTAACAGTATTCTGTATGTATAGCTGGGTGATATTAGCGTGAACAGTATTCTGTATGTATAGCTGGGTGATATTAGCGTTAACAGTTATGTATGTATAGCTGGGTGATATTAGCATTAACAGTATTCTGTAGGTATAGCTGGGTGATATTAGCATTAACAGTTATGTATGTATAGCTGGGTGATATTAGCATTAACAGTATTCTGTATGTATAGCTGGGTGATATTAGCATTAACAGTATTCTGTATGTATAGCTGGGTGATATTAGCGTGAACAGTATTCTGTATGTATAGCTGGGTGATATTAGCATTAACAGTATTCTGTATGTATAGCTGGGTGATATTAGCATTAACAGTATTCTGTATGTATAGCTGGGTGATATTAGCATTAACAGTATTCTGTATGTATAGCTGGGTGATATTAGCATTAACAGTATTCTATATGTATAGCTGGGTGATATTAGCATTAACAGTATTCTGTATGTATAGCTGGGTGATATTAGCGTTAACAGTTATGTATGTATAGCTGGGTGATATTAGCGTTAACAGTTATGTTTGTATAGCTGGGTGATATTAGCATTAACAGTATTCTGTAGGTATAGCTGGGTGATATTAGCATTAACAGTATTCTATATGTATAGCTGGGTGATATTAGCATTAACAGTATTCTGTATGTATAGCTGGGTGATATTAGCGTTAACAGTATTCTGTATGTATAGCTGGGTGATATTAGCATTAACAGTATTCTGTAGGTATAGCTGGGTGATATTAGCATTAACAGTATTCTGTATGTATAGCTGGGTGATATTAGCATTAACAGTATTCTGTATGTATAGCTGGGTGATATTAGCGTTAACAGTTATGTATGTATAGCTGGGTGATATTAGCGTTAACAGTTATGTATGTATAGCTGGGTGATATTAGCATTAACAGTTATGTATGTATAGCTGGGTGATATTAGCATTAACAGTTATGTATGTATAGCTGGGTGATATTAGCATTAACAGTTATGTATGTATAGCTGGGTGATATTAGCATTAACAGTTATGTATGTATAGCTGGGTGATATTAGCATTAACAGTATTCTGTAGGTATAGCTGGGTGATATTAGCGTTAACAGTATTCTGTATGTATAGCTGGGTGATATTAGCATTTCAACTATTCTATGGGTATAGCTGGGTGATATTAGCATTTAAACTATTCTATGGGTATAGCTGGGTGATATTAGCATTTAAACTATTCTATGGGTATAGCTGGGTGATATTAGCATTTAAACTATTCTATGGGTATAGCTGGGTGATATTAGCATTTAAACTATTCTATGGGTATAGCTGGCTGGACGTTTGATAATCACTATAATTTTCTTTTACTTAATGATATTAGAGCTGGAGAAGAAGAGAGCTCTGTTTTCTCTGTTGTAATTTAAAGCTGTTGAAATGAATCCACTGGAGCGTGGGACAGTCAGATTGAATTGTGTTGTTTTTTTTTTGGACCAGGACCACGCGGCTGTCTGGGGGTGGGTGTGTGTGTGCTTTTGCGTGTGTGCGTGCGTTCATGCATGCGTTTCTGTGTTTGTGCCCATTCGCTATTCTTAACAGAATGTTTGCATCTGGGTCTGGGTCTACTGTATGTCTATGTATCTGGGTCTATGTCTATATATCTGGGTCTATGTCTATGTATCTGGGTCTATATCTATGTATCTGGGTCTATATCTATGTATCTGGGTCTATGTCTATATATCTGGGTCTATGTATATGTATCTGGGTCTATATCTATATATCTGGGTCTATGTATATGTATCTGGGTCTATATCTATGTACTGTCTGGGTCTATGTCTATGTTTCTGGGTCTATATCTATGTATCTGGGCCTATGTCTATATATCTGGGTCTATGTATATGTATCTGGGTCTATATATATGTATCTGGGTCTATATCTATGTATCTGGGTCTATATATGTGTACTGTCTGGGTCTATATATATGTATATGGGTCTATATCTATGTATCTGGGTCTATGTCTATGTATCTGGGTCTATATCTATGTATCTGCGTCTATGTATATGTACTGTCTCGGTCTATATATATGTTTCTGGGTCTATATATATGTATCTAGGTCTATATATATGTACTGTCTGGGTCTATATCTATGTACTGTCTGGGTCTATGTCTATGTACTGTCTGGGTCTATGTCTATGTATCTGGGTCTATATCTATGTATCTGGGTCTATATCTATGTATTTGGGTCTATGTATATGTACTGTCTGGGTCTATATATATGTTTCTGGGTCTATATATATGTATCTAGGTCTATATATATATACTGTCTGGGTCTATATTTATGTATCTGGGTCTATATCTATGTACTGTCTGGGTCTATATCTGTGTATCTGGGTCTATGTCTATGTATCTGGGTCTATATCTATGTATCTGGGCCTATGTCTATATATCTGGGTCTATGTATATGTATCTGGGTCTATATATATGTATCTGGGTCTATATCTATGTATCTGGGTCTATATATGTGTACTGTCTGGGTCTATATAGATGTATCTGGGTCTATATCTATGTATCTGGGTCTATGTCTATGTATCTGGGTCTATGTATATGTACTGTCTGGGTCTATATATATGTTTCTGGGTCTATATATATGTATCTAGGTCTATATATATGTATCTGGGTCTATATATGTGTACTGTCTGGGTCTATATAGATGTATCTGGGTCTATATCTATGTATCTGGGTCTATGTCTATGTATCTGGGTCTATGTATATGTACTGTCTGGGTCTATATAGATGTATCTGGGTCTATATCTATGTATCTGGGTCTATGTCTATGTATCTGGGTCTATGTATATATACTGTCTGGGTCTATATTTATGTATCTGGGTCTATATCTATGTACTGTCTGGGTCTATATCTGTGTATCTGGGTCTATGTCTATGTATCTGGGTCTATGTATATGTACTGTCTGGGTCTATATAGATGTATCTGGGTCTATATCTATGTATCTGGGTCTATGTCTATGTATCTGGGTCTATGTATATATACTGTCTGGGTCTATATTTATGTATCTGGGTCTATATCTATGTACTGTCTGGGTCTATATCTGTGTATCTGGGTCTATGTCTATGTATCTGGGTCTATGTCTATGTATCTGGGTCTATATCTATGTATCTGGATCTATATCTATGTATCTGGGTCTATATCTATGTACTGTCTGGGTCTATATTTATGTATCTGGGTGTATATCTATGTACTGTCTGGGTCTATGTCTATGTATGTGGGTCTATATCTATGTATCTGGATCTATATCTATGTATATGGGTCTATATCTATGTACTGTCTGGGTCTATGTCTATGTATCTGGGTGTATGTCTAGTAATCTAGGTCTATATATCTATGTACTGTCTGGGTCTATGTCTATATATCTGGGTCTATGTCAATTAATGTTTGTATCTGGGTCTTGGTCTATGTCTATGTATCTGGATTTATGTCTATGTATTTGGGTATATGTCTAGGAATCTGGGTCTATGTATCTGGGTTTATTTTCTGGGTTACTCAATGTATCTGGGTCTATGTCTAGGAATCTGGGTCTATATATCTGGGTCTATGTCTATGTATCTGGGTCTATGTCTATGTATCTGGGTCTATGTCTATGTACAGTGGGGCAAAAAAGTATTTAGTCAGCCACCAATTGTGCAAGTTCTCCCACTTAAAAATATGAGAGAGGCCTGTCATTTTCATCATAGGTACACTTCAACTATGACAGACAAAATGAGAAAAAAAATCCAGAAAATCACATTGTAGGATTTTTTATGAATTTATTTGCAAATTATGGTGGAAAATAAGTATTTGGTCAATAACAAAAGTTTATCTCAATACTTTGTTATATACCCTTTGTTGGCAATGACAGAGGTCAAACGTTTTCTGTAAGTCTTCACAAGGTTTTCACACACTGTTGCTGGTATTTTGGCCCATTCCTCCATGCAGATCTCCTCTAGAGCAGTGATGTTTTGGGGCTGTTGCTGGGCAACACGGACTTTCAACTCCCTCCAAAGATTTTCTATGGGGTTGAGATCTGGAGACTGGTTAGGCCACTCCAGGACCTTGAAATGCTTCTTACGAAGCCACTCCTTCGTTGCCCGGGCAGTGTGTTTGGGATCATTGTCATGCTGAAAGACCCAGCCACGTTTCATCTTCAATGCCCTTGCTGATGGAAGGAGGTTTTCACTCAAAATCTCACGATACATGGCCCCATTCATTCTTTCCTTTACACGGATCAGTCGTCCTGGTCCCTTTGCAGAAAAACAGCCCAAAGCATGATGTTTCCACCCCCATGCTTCACAGTAGGTGTGGTGTTCTTTGGATGCAACTCAGCATTCTTTGTCCTCTAAACATGACGAGTTGAGTTTTTACCAAAAAGTTATATTTTGGTTTCATCTGACCATATGACATTCTCCCAATCTTCTTCTGGACCATCCAAATGCTCTCTAGCAAACTTCAGACGGGCCTGGACATGTACTGGCTTAAGCAGGGGGACACGTCTGGCACTGCAGGATTTGAGTCCCTGGCGGCGTAGTGTGTTACTGATGGTAGGCTTTGTTACTTTGGTCCCAGCTCTCTGCAGGTCATTCACTAGGTCCCCCCGTGTGGTTCTGGGATTTTTGCTCACCGTTCTTGTGATCATTTTGACCCCACGGGGTGAGATCTTGCGTGGAGCCCCAGATCGAGGGAGATTATCAGTGGTCTTGTATGTCTTCCATTTCCTAATAATTGCTCCCACAGTTGATTTCTTCAAACCAAGCTGCTTACCTATTGCAGATTCAGTCTTCCCAGCCTGGTGCAGGTCTACAATTTTGTTTCTGGTGTCCTTTGACAGCTCTTTGGTCTTGGCCATATTGGAGTTTGGAGTGTGACTGTTTGAGGTTGTGGACAGGTGTCTTTTATACTGATAACAAGTGCCATTAATACAGGTAACGAGTGGAGGACAGAGGAGCCTCTTAAAGAAGAAGTTACAGGTCTGTGAGAGCCAGAAATCTTGCTTGTTTGTAGGTGACCAAATACTTATTTTCCACCATAATTTGCAAATAAATTCATTAAAAATCCTACAATGTGATTTTCTGGATTTTTTTTCCTCATTTTGTCTGTCATAGTTGAAGTGTACCTATGATGAAAATTACAGGCCTCTCTCATCTTTTTAAGTGGGAGAACTTGCACAATTGGTGGCTGACTAAATACTTTTTTGCCCCACTGTATCTGGGTCTATATCTTTGTATCTGGGTCTATGTTTCTGGGTTGATGTCTATGTTTCTGGGTATATATCTATGTATCTGGGTCTATGTTTCTGGGTTGATGTCAATGTCTATGTATTTGGGTCTATGTATCTGGGTTGATGTCTATGTCTATGTATCTGGGTCTATGTTTCTGGGTTGATGTCTATGTATCTGGGTCTATGTATCTGGGTTGATGTCTATGTATCTGGGTCTATGCCTATGTATCTGGGACCAGACCGAGTCAAGACCAATAGGGTTGGCGAGAACAAGTCAAGACCAAGTGAAAGACTGGAGATCGAGTCCAGACCGAGACCAAGAGGGGGGGGGGGGGGGGGGGGCAAGACCAAGTCAAGACCGAGAGGGGATGGGGAGACCGAGTCAAGACCGAGAGGGGATGGGGAGACCGAGTCAAGACGGAGAAGGGGACCGAGAACAAGTCAAAACCAAGAGTGGGGGCTAGACCGAGTTAAGACCGAGAGGAATCAGATCAGTGCCATCCCCATAGCAGCTTTACCCCACCACTCTCCACTGTTTCTAAATCAGATAACAGACATCTCTTCAGAGGAGCTCTGTTTAATGGAGCTAAGTCCCATATCTACGCACCTGAACCACAAGACTCTCTCTTCAGAGATAAAGAGAGTGGGAGTGTGGAAGGGGGGAGGGAGAGGGGAGAGAGCGAGGAAGGGGGGAAGAGGGAGAGGGAAGTGCCTCATCAAGAGTTTATTAATAAGAATAGATGAGATACTCCAGCCACCCAAGTTATAGACTGTTCTCTCTGCTACCGCACGGCAAGCGTTACCGGAGCGCCAAGTCTGGGACCAAAAGGCTCCTTAACAGCTTCTACCCCCAAGCCATAAGACTGCTGAACAACTAATCAAATGGCCACCGGACTATTTATATTGAACCCCTGCTCCCCCCCCCCCTCCATTTGTTTTGTACACTGCTGCTACTCTCTGTTTATTATCTATACATAGTCACTTCACCCCTACCTACATGTACACTGCTGCTACTCTCTGTTTATTATCTATACATAGTCACTTTACCCCCACCTACATGTACACTGCTGCTACTCTCTGTTTATTATCTATACATAGTCACTTCACCCCTACCTACATGTACACTGCTGCTACTCTCTGTTTATTATCTATACATAGTCACTTTACCCCTACCTACATGTACACTGCTGCTACTCTCTGTTTATTATCTATACATAGTCACTTTACCCCTACCTACATGTACACTGCTGCTACTCTCTGTTTATTATCTATACATAGTCACTTTACCCCTACCTACATGTACACTGCTGCTACTCTCTGTTTATTATCTATACATAGTCACTTCACCCACACTACATGTACAAATGACCTCTAACCTGTACCCCCACACACTGACTCGGTACCGGTACCCCCTGTATAAAGCCTCATTACTAACCTGTAACCCCACACACTGACTTGGTACCGGTACCCCCTGTATATAGCCTCATTACTAACCTGTACCCCCGCACACTGACTCGGTACCGGTACCCCCTGTATATAGCCTCATTACTAACCTGTACCCCAGCACACTGACTCGGTACCGGTACCCCCTGTATATAGCCTCATTACTAACCTGTACCCCCGCACACTGACTCGGTACCGGTACCCCCTGTATATAGCCTCATTACTAACCTGTACCCCCCCCCCCACATTGACTTGGTACCG